>NC_037669.1:43741186-43913299 GCF_003255815.1 Theropithecus gelada | reverse complement strand
GCCTAGGCTAGAGACCAGAAGTGTGGTGAGAGTCAGTGAGCCAAGCATAGAGGGCCACACAGGGTGGGAGTAGTCCTTGACCTACCCCCTCTTGCAACATGTTACAGGTCATCAGTCATTTCCAGCCTCATGCACCAAGGACTTAACCTTTCTCTGATACTAAGTGCACATCAGACTTAGCTCAGCCACTGGGCTGCCCAAGGAGGAGGGAGAATATCCCCAACATAGGAGTCCCACAGGAGACTGACCCGAGTCTGCTATTTATTTTGTGATTTGAGCCAGGGTTGGATAATGTGTGCCATACGTTGTGTTTTGAAAGGCCCTGGGAAAAGTTACACATTGGACTATTATTGGCCATTAACACCATTAACACTGTGTGAATTTATTGTCAGAAATAAGCCTCCAGGAACTGAGCTCTGCTACAGGTGCCTGGAACAGAAAATGAACAGGACCTAGTGTTTGGATGATACAAAGGGGAAAGAGGAGTGGACACCAAAAGGTAAAAGTGGGGTCCTGAAAGGGAAGGTGGAAAGGCTCACACTTCAAGATTTTTCCCCCAGAGCTAAGAAAATGCAGACTTTTGCCCCAGTTGGGAGGCAAGAGGGATCAGCTGGGTTTTTGATTGACTGGTCAATTTGTTTCTAGCCCCAGTTATGAGTTCCCATATCTCCCTTCCTCGTCCTCATAATGAGTATTTCTGGATATCACTTAGCCCCCAGAACCTTGTCCCTATATTCCACCTCTTTAGAATCCATGCTTTTGGGTGCTGGGCTGTTTGTGTATGAGAGAGAAGAAAGAAGAGAGAGAAAATATAATCCATGTCTCAGGAAGAGGAAGAAGAGAAGGAAGGTAGGCTTAGACCTGGAAAGCAGAATAGAATGACAGGGGCTCCCTCTGATTTCCCCAGACCCTGGCAGCAGCTCCTGTCATCCAGCTTTTTCCTCTGCACATCAACTAGAGAATGAACATATGAGCCAATCAAGTCTTGACTTCCAAAGCCACAAGTCTCCCCCACAAAGCACCCCACCCCCTTCCCTAGAGATGACCTCCAGGGCAAGGTAACAGGGTTAGGAAACAGATGGATGTGCAGAGACCCTCCAGAGCTAACCTGACCCCTGACCCCCACCAGTTCATGTCCTCTAATCCAACTTTCCAAAAGGGAGAGCAGATGCATGGGGCCCCGGTAACTTACTGGACTCCTTGGGACAAAGATTCCAGACAAAATGGTTTCAGACATGTGGGGAGATGGGGAGCTACACACAGAAGCTGGTGGAAGCCACAGGTACAGGGAGATGGGGAATCCCTGGCCATCAGAGAAACAGGGTCACAGGTGGTGGAAAACGAGGATGGTCAGTGCCGGTTCCAGGGAGGGACTGTGTAGCCAGGGAGCAGGAGGAGCAATGGACCCGGGACATGGACGATGGCAGGGGCGCAAAGATCTAGAAAGACATCTCAGGGCTCTACACCTCACAGCAAGCAGAGACTTAGTGGGTGTGTATGAGAGGGACGCTAACTCACACTTCCACGAATGAGTAATTCTTATGAATAGCTCCTCCGTTCCCAGAACTGAAGAGGAGGACAAGGGGGAGGTCCGAGGCGCCCACCGCCCTCCCAGCCGGGTCTGCCTCTCAAGTCAGAGGGGCAGGCTCCCCACACGCACCAGGCGAGACCGATGTCGTCTGCCCCGCTCCTGTCAGTCTGCAGCCGGCGCGGCTCCGGGTCCCCGCCGCCCCTGTGTGCACATCAGGGCCCCGGGCCCCTGACGGTGAGGAGGGGTGCCGGCCCAGGGCTGCCGCCGGGAGCCCCGCTGACAGGCACGGGGGAGGGGGAGCCAAGGGAGGGGCCGGGACGCCGGTAGCCGGAGCAGCGCGCTGCAAAGTGAGCCAACACCGCCCATCCCCGCGCTCTGGGAGTAGGCGGCCCGAGGGGACCGCCTCCCGCCTCCCCAACACGGACTCCCGCAACTGGGATGAAGGCGGAGGGGCGCGGAGTTCCCAGCCCCCACACCCTCCCCAAACGCAGCCAGCACTGCCGTAACAACCAGAATCTCGGCAACTCCCGCCCCGACGCCGAGGGGGCACTGGCCCCCAACACGCACGCGGCAGCAACTGCCCTCCTTCCCCAAACTTGTCCGAGACGCCGCGTCCGAGGCAGCAGCCTTCAGCCCCGGCCCCCCGCGCCCTGCCCAGCTTACCTGTCCGGAAAAAGGCGTCCACGTCCGAGTCGGCCGCTCCTCCTTCCTCCGCTGCTCCCTCATGGGGGGTTCATGACTGGGGAGGGCGTCCGCGGGCAGCCGGGGGCCGGAGAAGCCTGGGGCCGAGGGCTGCTGGGCGCCTGATGGGAGGAGGGTGCGGGCGGCCGCGGGGCTTCGAGGGCAGGCGCTGGGCGGCGGGGCTGGGGCAGAGGACGCCGAGCCTCCCTCAGGCGGAGGCGCGCGGCGGGCCTGCCGCCGGCTCCCCCATGGTACCGCTTCCCCATGGTACCGCTTCCCCAGGGCGCTGGCCGCCTGCTGTCTGCATGTGGCCCGGGCCCGGGGCTGGGGTACGGGCTGCCTGAACGCCCGCTCTCCCCCAGCAGAAGCAGCTGGTTCTCCTGCCCGCCCGTCTGCCTGCTCAGCCCTGTTTCGCTCTCTCCTATTTATTTTTTCTCCTCCCTCCCACCCTCCTCTCTCCCACTCCGCTCGCTCGCTCCCCACTCTCTGGCTCCAGCCGCCGCCTCCCCAGCTCCTCCCCGGCTCCCGCTCCCTCAGTCGCCGCCAACAATGACCCCGGGAGCGCCGAGCTGGACTGAAACTCCGGCCCAGGCCGAGGGCTCGCTGCGGGCCCCCGGCGGCGCCGACGCCCCCTGTCCCAGCGGCCCCGCGCGGGCCTCCCGGGGAGCGGAGCCCAAGTCCGGAGGCTGTGCTAGGCCGGCTTCCTGAGCTCCGCAGGAAAAGCCCGGGCCGAGGAGGGGGCGGGGCCGCCGCCTGGGGCTGCAGGGCGCACGCCAGGCTCTTCCAGGGGGCTCTGCGACCCCGGCGCTGCGCGCTCAGCTTCTCCGCTCGCGCCGCCGGTGCTCCTCCCGGCCCCGCGGCCACCTCCTCCGCCCCCTCCACTCCCAGGTGTGTGAGGGGAACACCAGGCTGCCCGCCCGCCTTCTCCGCATCTTCAGATCCGTCCCCAGGCTGGAATGACCTGTCCCTAGGGGCCGGCCTTTCTTCCCCTCCTTCCTGACGAACTCTCTTCTGTCTCCCTGCCCTCCAGAACCTCTCACATTTTCCTCACCAGCTCGCCACAATTTCTCTCCTTTTTATCTTTTCTCATCCTTTTCCCCTTTTCAGCACCCCTTTAAACACTCGCCACAATTTCTCTCCTTTTTATCTTTTCTCATCCTTTTCCCCTTTTCAGCACCCCTTTAAACATCTCCGCCTGGCAGGGCGCGGTGGTTCACGCCTGTAACCCCAGCACTTTGGGAGGCCGAGGCGGGTGGATCACGAGGTCAGGAGATCGAGACCATCCTAGCTAACACGGTGAAACTCCGTCTCTACTAAACATACAAAAAATTAGCCGGGCGTGGTGGCGGGCGCCTGTAGTCCCAGCTACTCGGGAGGCTGAGGCAGGAGAATGGCGTGAACCCGGGAGGCGGAGCTTGTAGTGAGCCGAGATCGCTCCACTGCACTCCAGCCTGGGCGACAGAGCGAGACTCTGTCTGAAAAAAAAAAAAAAAAAAAAATTCTCCGCCTGTCTCTGTGACTCTTTGTCCAGTTTAATGCTCCTGTGATGTCTCCCTGCCTACCTCTCCCTCCTTCCGTCACTCTCTTGTCCCTCGTTTGTCTCTGTCCCGCCTCCATACTTGGCCCGTATCTCCGTGCTCCTCTTGGACAGCTGTCAGAACTCTCTAATCCTTGGGGCCTTCTCGGTTTTGTTCTTCTCCCTCATGTGAATGGAGACATCCAGTTGGCCAGGAGAAAGGAGGTGTTACAGCAAGCTGAATTTCAATTAAAGTGGGGAGAGGGGCTGGGGAGGAGTGGGGATGCCTGTAAAAAGAAAACAGATGCTGTATGGGATAATTAATGCGGTGATTGTATTGTGCTCATCGGTTTTAAAGCAATAATTCAACAATAATTAGCCAGTAGTCTGTATATGGTTCTAGTGACTGCAGAGCCCACCAGAGGGTCTCTAGACCTAAGTACTTAATAAGGTCTGTTGAGCGCTCTTTGCTGTTGCCTCATCCAGACAGATGGAGAAGTGGTGGACTGACCTAATGTGTTAAAACACGCCTAATAGGAAAACCAGGTACTGGTCTGAAGTTGATGACCCGAAGCCCATCAGACAGCATCTCCTGGATCTGTTTGTCTCCAGTAACCTCTTTGGTTCCACCTCTCTCTTGGGGCCAAGGCAGATCCACCAATTGGGTAACCCTAGCAGCAAATAAAATGAATTAAATTAGTTGTTAGTGAACACTTTCTGGCTCCCGGTACTCATCACGTTCTTCACTGACACAAATAGTCTAATTTTTTTTTCACCCATTTAAAAAAAGTACCTGTTTTCAACCTTGGATACACCTATCAGATCTGTCTCCAACCTTGAGTACATCTATCAGACCTCTGTAGTGACTCTGACATCGCAAGTTCACTGCCCTGAGATCTAATTCATCTGGCCCTAGTATCTTGAACTGGCTTAAGATGCCCCATTTGCCTATGCCTTTTCTGACAATGAAAATGCTTCTCATTTGTCTTTTCAAAATCTTCCTTCCCCTTAACCCTGTTCCTAACCCCTGGTCTGCTCCCCTACCCCCCCACACACATATGTGATGGCAGAGCTGCTATTAATTGCCACCATTGTGCAGTTAAAGAAGCAGTGGCCTGGCAAGGCATTAGCTCATCCCAACTCAGAAGAAACATTACATGTTTAGAGGAAGGTTCATATCAAAATCTCAAGATACAGGCAAGAATGGGGGAATACCTGATGTAGTGACACAGACTTTTTTGAGAGGAAATTTGGCAATTTCTATCAAAATGTTAAATGTTCATGGCTATATTAATATCAAAGAAGATTTCAGAGCAAAGAATATTACCAGGGATAAAGAGGGATATTTCAATTCAAGTAGACATAACAATCCTAAAAGTGTTTGTACCTAATAAGAGAGCTTCAAAGTACATGAAGCAAAACTGATAGGATTGCACGGAGAAATAGAAACATTTATAATTATAGTTAGACAATTTAATATCTGTAAAATGCAGTAATTAATAGAATAAGGAGACAGATCATCAGTAAAGATATGGAAGACTTGAACAATGCTATCAACCAGCCTACTAACCTAATTGACATTTATAGAATATTCCACTTTATAACAGCAGATACACATTTTTTCAAATGCACAGGTAGCATTTATCAAGGTAAACCATATGCTAAACCATAAGACAAATCTCAATAAGTTTAAAAGGATTAAAATCATGCAAAGTGTTATATAAATTATACCTCAGTTTTTTGTTTTTTTTTTAAAGTCATACAGAGTATGTTCTCTGACCACAATAGAATTAAACTAGAAATCAAAAACAAAAAGAATCTAGAAAAAACTCCCAAATATTTGGGAAGTAAATAACACACTTCTAAATAACACATGAGCTACTAAGAATTCAAAGGAGGGGCTGGGCACCGTGGCTCACACATTTAATTCCAACACTTTGGGAGGCTGAGGCCAGTGGATCATTTGAGGCCAGAAGTTCGAGACCAGATTGACTAACATGGCAAAATCCATCTCTACTAAAAATACAAAAATTAGCTGGACATGGTAGCACACGCCTGTAATCCCAGCTACTCTGGTGGCTGAGGCACAAGAATAGCTTGAATCCAGGAAGCAGAGGATGCAGTGAGCCAAGATTGTACCACTGCACTCCAGCCTGGGTGACACAGTGAGACTTTGTCCCCTGCCGGCCCCCCCAAAAAAATAATTCAAAGGGGGATATTAGAAAGACTCTCAAAGTAAATAAAAATGAAAACACATTTTATAAAAATCTGTGGGATGCAGCTAATGCAGCCTAAATCTGTGGGATGCAGCTAAAGCAGAAAGATATTTATAATGCTAAATACCTATTTTGAAAATAAAGATCTCCCATCAATAAGCTCGTATTCTACTGTTAGAGCAAGTGAAATAAAAGTCGAAGAACAGAAATAAAAAAGATCAGAGCAGAAGGCAATAAAATAGCAGGAAAACAAAAAAAAATCAATGAAACTAAAGTGGGTTATTTGAGAAGATCAATAAAATAACAAAACTTCCACCCAGACTGATCAGAAAATAAGAGAAAAATCTCGAATTACTATCAGCAGGAATGAGATGGCATCACTACAGATTCCAAAATGTAAAAATAATAATAAGAGAATATTATAAACAACTTTATGCCGACAAATTTGACAACTTTCATAAAATGATCACATTTCTTGAAAGACACAAACTACTAAAGTTCACTCAAGGAGAAATCACTAACTTAAATAGCTATTTATCTACTAAAGAAATTAAATATGTAGCTTAAAATCTTCCCCCACACACACCCACACACAAAACAACTCAAGATTCATATGTTTTTTTTTTTTTTTTGTAAATCTGTGAAACATTTAAGGAAGAAATAATATCAATTCCATAAAAACTCTTCTAGAAAAGTGAAGAGGAGGGAATATTTCCCAACAACTTCCATGAAGCCAGCATTATTCTGATGCCAAAACTAAACAAAGACCATATAAGAAAAAAACATTGTAGACTACTATTTCTTAGGAATGCAATGTAAAATTCTTAATTAAATTTTAGCAAATAAAATCCACAATATATAAAAAGGATAATACATCATGACCAAGTGGGTTTCTCCCACTTGGGTTGAATTGTATTCCCGAAAACGTATGTTAAAGTCCTAACCCCTGGTAGCTGTGAAAGTGGCCTTATTTGGAAATAAGGTGTTTGCAGATATAATCAAGTTTGGATGAGATCACTAGGATGGACCCTAATCCAATATGACTGGTGTCCTGATAAGAAGAAAAAAAAACTGCATATGAAAACAGAGACACATAGGGAAAAATGTAATGGCAGAAGCAGAGATTGCAGTGACGCAGCAGCAAAGAATACCAAGAACTGACAGCCACCACCAGAAGCTAGGAAGAGGCAAAGAAAGATTCTACCTGGAGTCTCAGAGGGAGCATGGCCATTCTTACACTTGATTTCAGACTTCTCTCCAGAACTGTGACAGAATAAATATCTATTATTTTGCTACCCAGTTTGCACTACTTTGTTACAGCAGCCATAGGAAACTAATATGCCATATTGAAAAAGCAATACCAGTCAGAGCATGGTGACTTACATCTGTAATCCCAGCACTTTGGGAGACCGAGGTGGGCAGATCACTTGATCCCAGAATATCGAGACCAGCATAACCCATCTCTACAAAAAATACAAAAAGTAGCTCGCATGGTGGCACGAGAGTCAGATCCTGTCTCAAAAAAAATTAAATTAAAATTTAGAAAAGCAATAATACCACATGATCATCTAAGCAGGTGCAGGAAAATAATTTGTCAAAATCCAATATCCATTTCTGAACAAAACTCTCAGCAAACTAGGAATAGAAGGGGCTCTCTTAATAAAGGGCATCTACCAAAAACCTGTAGTTAACAGCAAGCTTTTCCCTAAGACCGAAGGACGGCAAGATGTCTACTGCTACCCCTGTTCAATGGACTGGATGTACAGTGCAATAAGAAAAGGAAATTAAAGGCCTCCAAATTGGAGAGGAAAAGGTAAAACTGTATTAAAGATGATAAGATTGCTACTTAGAAAATTCCATGAAATATATTTTTTAAAACTAGTAGATCTAATAATGAGTTTAGCAAGATTTCAGGATACAAAATCAATGTAAAAATTAAATTGTATTTCTATAACCTAGCGATGAAGATTTAGAACTTGAAATGTTAAAACATCACTATATTAGCATGGAAATATGAATTTGAAGGCTTAGTCTAATTTTTAAAATATGTAAGACCCATACACTCAAAGATAAAATACATTGCTGAAGGAAATTAAAGGAGATCTAAGCAAATGGAGAGAAATACAGTGTCATGGAATTTTGCGAAGACTCAAAATACTTAGAACATTAATTTTTCCCAAACTGATTTGTAGATTCAATGAATTCCCAATAGACTATTTTTTTTTTTGTATAAATTTACAAGTTGATTTGATGAACAGAACCTAGAAAAGCCAAAACAACTAAAAAGAAGAGAGTTGGAGGACTTACACTACCCAATTTCAAGGCACTTATGAGGCCGTAGTAATCCAGACAATGTGGTATTGTTGTAAAGATAGACAAATAGATTGATGGAATAGAATGGGGTCCAGAAACAGACCCATATGTATATCATCGATTGCTATTGTTAATTTTCAAGAATGAAAAAAAAAGGGAATTCAGAATAAAAATGATAGTCTTTACAAATGGTGCTTGAACAATTGAAAATCTGTTTTAGTTTTCTGTGACTGCTGTAAAAAATTACCACAAAGTTTGTAGCTTAAAACCACACAATTTTATTACTTTAGAGTTCCAGAAGTCAGAAGTCTGAAATGAGTCCCACTGGGCTAAAATATGTTAGCAGGGATGTGTCATTTTTGGAGGATCTAGGGGAAAATCAATTTCTTTACTTTTTCTAGCTTTTAGAGGCCACTTGCATTTTTTTTTTTTTTTTGACAGAGTCTCGCTGTGTTGCCCAGGCTGGAGTGCAGTGGCTCCATCTTGGCTCACTGCAAGCTCTGCCTCCCAGGTTCACACCATTCTCCTGCCTCAGCCTCCCGAGTAGCTGGGACCAGAGGCACCCGCCACCACGCCCGGCTAATTTTTTGTGTTTTTAGTAGAGACGGGGTTTAGTAGAGACTAGCATCACTGTGCTAGTCAGGATGGTCTCAAACTCCTGACCTCGTGATCCACCCGCCATGTCCTGCCAAAATGCTGGGATTACAGGCATGAGCCACCGTGCCTGGCCTGCCACTTGCATTTTTTAGCTTGTGTCCTGCTTCCTCCATCTTCAAAACCAACAATGATGGGCCAAGTCCGTCTCATACTGCCATCCCTCTGTGTCCAGAATATATAAAGAACTCTCAGACCTTCATAAGAAAACAAACAACCTAACTTTTAAAAATTGGGCAAAAGATTTGACTAGACACTCACTTTAGCAGCTATAGAGACACCAATAAGCATTTGAGATAATGCTCAATACTATTAGCCATAAGGAAAATGTAAACGAAAAGCTCAATGAGATGCCATGACTTATTGGAATGTCTAAAATTAAAATGCCTGAACATATCAAGTGTTGGTGAGGGTGAGGAGAGCATGCAAAATGGAACTGTCTTACACTTCGAATGTAAAATGGTACAATTATTTCAAAAAACAGTTTGGCAGTTTCTTAACTAGGTAAACATACACTTACCACGTGACACAGTCATTCCACTCTTGGTATTTACCCAAGAAAAATAAAAGCATATAATCCATGTAAAGACTTGTACACATATGTTCATAGCAACTTCATTTATATTAGCCAACACCAGGAAGTGATCAAAAAATCCATCAACAAGCGATCAGATAAACAAAGTATGATATATCTATACAGTGGAATACTACGCAGGACTTGGATGAATCTCAGATTAATTATGGAGAGTGAAAGAGGTCAGACAACAAAGAGTATATTCTAGGTGATTCAATTTTTATAAAATTCTAGGAAATGCAAAGTAACCCATACTGACAGAAAGGGATCAGTGATTGTCTGGAGATGGCCAGAGTCACGGACTGGGAGCTGAGGGGAGGGAGAGGGGAGTTATAAATGGGAATGGCGTAACTTTTGGAGGTGATGGATGTGTTCTTGACTGCAGTGATGGTTTTACAGCTGTATGCCTATGTCAAAACTGATCAAATTGCACACTTTAAATACATGCAATTTGTCAAATGTCAATTATACCACAATAAAACTGTTTTAAAAAGCAATATTTTAAGTAAATGAGATAAAGCTACATGTGCTTACAAGGAAATACCAGTTATTTTGAGGGGACCTTCATAGTCTATAAAATATTTAAATTTTAATAATGTGGATTCTTTACAATGATGTGTGAGAGAGAGAGACAGGGAGAAAAGCATCACCTGGAGAAACTTTTTCACATGATGCATAAGAATGCCAGAGTGGAGGAAGGAAGAGCTATGTCCAGGTCTACGTATTTAGAAAAAACTCCCAAGGCATCTTGACACAGACCCCGTTTCCTCCACCCCTACTCAGAGATTTAAAGGAAGGAAGGGACAGGACAGGACAAGATGGAAAAAGTGTTTTCAGAAGGTAGATGAGCCTAGAAGACTGGAAGAAGGAGTTCGGAGTCCGTAGAATAGTGTAGAAGTACTTCAGTGAAGCTGTGGCTGTGACTGAAATGGAAAGCTGTGGAAGGCAATGAGAAAGGAAACATAACAGCATGTGTTGATGCCTTATATATGGAGAGAAGCAGGTGTGGACAGGAAAGAGGGAGCGGAGGGGAGCAGGAGTCCAGGAACCCTCCTAGGTTACACTAGGTAACTGAGAGAGAACAATGGCATAACTAACAGGAAAAATTGGCTTCTGGAGGAGAAATTCTTCCTCTAGAGAGAGAGGAGAAAACAATCTGAGGAAAGATGGGGAAAGTGATTAAGATATTTCTTAATCGAATGCCTCATTTCAACAATGAGAAGACTGAAAAGTAGAGAATAAAGTGACTTGCCCAAAGTCCCACAGCAGACCCCAGAATTCATGAGTCCTAGGCTGGTTCCCATGCTGTTTCCCCATCGCACACATTTCCTTGCCTATGTTAGGAGTCTGAAGTGATGATGGGCATCCAGGTGGTAATGTCCAATCAGCAATTAGTAATGTCCAATTACTATGGTGATGTCCAATTGGCAGAGCAGCTGAGAGAGGGCTTGGCAGCTGGGAATATTGATTAAGGAGCTAGGAACTGGCTGAAGCACCAAGAACGAATGAGATAAAAGATTTTCTATCCACTTCCATTAACTTTCCTCTTTGGATGAAATTATCTATCTGTATCTCCTGCTTTCTACTCAAATGAAATGTGCCTTAGAACCAGCACCTTTTCCCCTTTTCTGAGTTCTTTATTCTAATTTCACAGACTAGAATCTGACAGACTTGTGGGCTTCCTGCCCTTCCTCTACTTCCTGCATCCATGCTATCATTAACCCTGTGTTTGCCTTTGAAAGAACATCCATTGCCCTCTTTTCCCTCTAATGCCATCCTAGCCCAGCCTTCAGCTCTATGGTCTTGAATTTCTACAACAGCTTGCCAACGGGCCTCCCCAGGCAAAGTGGGGAAGTGAAGCCAATGATGGAAAGAAGCAATAGGCCAGAGAGACAAGTCACAGGAACATGTTGGCCATGTAGACTAGGGGAGAGGATGTCAGGAAGGAGACAGGGGTCAAACATGTCAGATGCCACAGGGAAGTGAGGGGCAGAGAGGATTAAGACATGGAGAACTTGGGTAAGTGGCAGGTTTTAAGTGAGCTTCGGTAGAGAAAGAGGAGCATATAACTGGGTTATAGGAGACAGTGTGTGGTGAGGGAGCAAAGCAGAGGATAGCACCATACCACAGGCAGGACAGGGGCCAGTGTCAGGTGAGGGGATGGAAGCAGCAAAGAGGAATCATGTCTTCATGAAGTGTGGCAGTGGCAGTGAAAAAGAAAAGAAGACAGTAGCTAAACAGGATGGTCAAGTTTCCAAATGTTTATTTTTTCCTGTTGTTTTCAAAATGGAGCAGCTGTGCATAGCTAAAAAGCTGAGGGAAAGACACAGCAGAGAGAAAAAGAAAGGAATAGAGAATTCTGAAGCCAGAAGAATATCAGCATCACTCAGATCGTGGAAGGGTGGCTGTCTCCCCTGCTGAAGTGAGCAGCCGGCACCCTGAAGAGTGGTCTGCATAGAGGAAGCTGGTGGAAGGTATTTGGGCCTCAAATCTTGATTCCCAACCGTCAGCCCATATTGCAAAGGAAATTTCTAACAGAAAGCTGTTTCCTTTGTCACACTATTTTCTGTTTAGAGTGAGGACAGGAAATAATCTGTCCTCTTCTTTTAACAATTCCAAGGGAACGCCAAAATATCCCCTGGTCTTGGCCTTGCTTGATATACAGTTGTGACAGCCCCAAAGTTCTTCCTGACCTCTACTCTTAATCTTTCCTGCTGCAGTGAAAGCCCATTCACTCTTATCCTGTCTTTGGCGGAAGCATGTGGTGACCAAAACCCTGCCTGAATGAGGAAATCTCCAGGAGGTAAAATCATGTCCATTTCCTACAGATCCTCAGGAAGTTGCCCTTACAGACGCCACACTCATGTTCCCTGTCAGCCTTCACCTACTCGGAAGAGACAGGAGAACTCAACGAACTAAAGAACACTCAAATACACCTCAATCTCCACTGGCATTTTAAAGGAAAGACCCCCTTAGTCACCTCAGAGATGCAGGTCCCAGGAAGCCAGAGGAATGATGCAGCTGATAAACTAAAACATAGCTTAAGCTACCCACAAAGAGTTAGGTGTACTTAAGAAGTGGCCAGACATGCAATCCAGTCATCCCAGGAAACTCTGTCACAAGTGGCCCCAAGGACGAGTGAGGTTTCCTTTCTGATGTCATCCCATGAGACTAGGAGGACCTGCCAGGCATCCTGGAGGACATGTCATGCAGCAGGTGACAAGAAAGGACCAAGATGTGGAAAAGAAAGTGAGAAACAGGGAAGTTATGACGAAAAAGGAATAAAGACAAATGTGGAGGAAAGACGGTGATATGAAGACAAAAAGAAGAAACACAGACAAAGCGCATGCTCAAGGGAGAGAAGCTCCTTCTGCTGTTCACTTACAGTAGGGGTCTTGTAAATAAAGTTTTATCAGAACAAAGCTGTGCCCATTCATTTACTTAGTGTTTATGGCTACTTTTGCGTTACAAGGGCAGAGTTGAGTAGTTGCAACAAAGACCATTTGGCCTGCAAAATAAAAAATATTTACTATCTGGCACTTCAAAAAAATGTTTGCTGACCCCTGACTTAGAGTAATAACAACAACCTTATAACTTCCCCTAATACTGATAGGCTCTCTGTGGTTCTTCAACTACTCTTCAGAATAGTTGTTATTTTCAGAAACTATTGCCCTGAAAGAAACCAACACTGGAGCCAAGCAATGGGAAAATTAATCAGAGCTGTAGCTTAGAGAGTAACCAAAGTAAAATTGCTCCGAGATACAAAAGAAATTGCCAAGCTAAAGAACAAGTCTGGTTCACAAAAAGACTGCTATAAAGACTTGGAACCAACCCAAATGCCCATCAATGACAGACTGGATAAAGAAAACGTGGCACATATACACCATGGAATACTATGCAGCCATAAAAAAGATCAGTTCATGTCCTTTGCTGGGATGAAGCTGGAAACCAACATTCTCAGCAAAGTAACACAGGAACAGAAAACCAAACACCACATGTTCTCACTCGTAAGTGGGAACTGAACAATGAGAACACATGGACACAGGGAGGGGAAGATCACACACTGTGGCCTGTCAGGGGATTGGGGGTTAAGGGGGAGATAGCATTAGATGACGAGTTGATGGGTGCAACAAGCCACCATGGCATGTGTATACCTATGTAACAAACAAACACGTTCTGCACATGTATCCCAGAACCTAAAGCATAATAAAAAGAAAAGAAAACTACTATATTGACAATAAAATAAGGTCTCAATGTCTATCCAGAAAAAAAAAAAAATACTACTATAGATAGAAAATATAGGGGGGAGGGAGGAGGGATTGCATTGGGAGTTATACGTGATGTAAATGACGAGTTGATGGGTGCTGACGAGTTGACGGGTGCAGCACACCGACATGGCACAAGTATACATATGTAACAAACCTGCACGTTATGCACATGTACCCTAGAACTTATAGTATAATAATAAATAAATAAATAAATAAATAAGATGTTTCACAATAAAAAAAAAAAAAAAAGAAAAAAAAGAAAATATACACGGGGGAGGAGGGAGTATGTGTGTGTATAAAATATGGTTTTAGATTGATAAATACTAATTAGAAATATATAGAAAAAAATATATGTATATCTCTGATTAGTATTGTTTCCGTATATATTTTTTCTCCTGATTATTAGTTAACAAAACTAAAATCACAATTGTTTCATGCTGAAAGGTTGATATTGTATGGTACCCAAGGGAAATAAAAGAGTCGATCAGCATAACATATAAACAATAATGTAAAATTGAAATGTAGATAAGAAGTAAATTTGTGAGAAAGAGAAAGTTGTATTTCTGTCGTCTTCTGATACTGACATGAAGGCACAGGTTTGAAAATGGCATTTTTAATACAACTATCCAAAGTTCTTCCCCCCCGCCCCCATAGAAACAGGGTCTCCCTATGTTGCCTAGGCTGGTCTCAAACTCCTGGGCCCAAGCAATCCTCCTGCCTCAACCTCCCAAAGTGCTGGGATACAGACATGAGCCACCACACCCAGCCTATCCAAGGTTCTTGATAACATGAAACTGAGGAGGGAAGCGGATGGGAGTAAAGGATGAACACCATCCCATGAAACATGAAACAGGCTGATCTGGAGCTTTTGCAGAGAAATTAAAGACAGGTTAAAGTCACATATCTCTAGAATTTGGCACATATTTTCCCACTATTTTCTTCAGATGAATTCTCTCCACACTATAAAGTCATCCCATCCCATCCCATCTTGTCCTGCCCTCTCCTCAACATATATGCACATGTGAACACACACACACACACACACACACACACACGCTCTATTCCAGGCACAAGATTCTACTCTTCATTCTCTCATTTATCCAGCAATCCCTGACCTGTTCTCATCTCTAGGCTTCTGCTCAAAGGCACAGACCCTGCTGGGTACCTACCCCAAATCCATTCTGCCCTGCCTTGCTACTAACAGAACTACAATAATATTCAGGAGGGCAATATGTCCAGCTACGATGCTTACCTGCCCAGACTTCTTTGCAGCTAGGGGTGGCCACGTAACCTGTTTCTTATCATGAAATATGAATGAAGAAAACGTCTGCTAGGGATTTGGGGAAAATTTTTGCCCTCCTCATACAGCCTCCACCTTCTCCCCACCCTTCCTTTCTTTCTTTCTTCACTTTCTTTCCTTCATCACTTTATTTCCTACCCTTTTTACTTTCTCCTTTTACCTGCCTTGTGCACAACATGAGGCTTGAGGTGGAGCAACCATCCTGGGAACACAGATCAACAAAGCCAAAGGCTAAGGATGGTGGAGCAGAAAGAGAAAAGAAGCCTGGGGCATTGATGGCTCCTTGAAGTTCTGCATTAGCCTTGGGCTTCTTGTATGTAGGTCTCTGTTTAGCTAAGTCCCTGTAGTCAGGTTTATGTAGTGAGTGGCCTAATGCAACTAATTCCCACACCCTTACTCTCCCTTCTACCTGGAAAGAAATTCTCCCCACCTGAGAGACAATTTTTGAAGTCCTGTACTTCCTTCAAAGCCCACCTTAAATCCTACCTCCTTCAAGTGGATGTTCCACAATGTCTCAAAACCCATCTCTCTCTCTCCCGTAGTCATATAGGGCACAATTAAAATCATTAAAATAGTATACCCATCTGCTTCATATCATAAGTATTCATGTCTGGTTATTCATACATCCTCTCCCTAGACTGAGAGCTGCTAAGGGCACGGATCCTTTTTCACTCATTTTGAATGCCCTGCAGCCCCCAGCACAGTGCCCAGAGCAGTCACTCAGTAAAGGATTGTTGAATTTCTTTGATTGCACAAATGCTTCTTCCTTCCCAAGTGTATGCTATGGATCATATTAAAACACCCAGCTTCCACGTAGATGGGATGGGAAAGTTAATAATTAGGAAAATAAACTTTAGAAATTCTAGTCATGTTTGACCATGTTTTGACAGTTCGAAACTGTGTGGCCCTGTTGCTGACTAATTGCCCAGATACACACACTAAGGTCAAAAGAAGGGACAGAAATGAAAGGGTATAGAAAGCCCAAAACTGGTCTATATATCATCAAACTAGAATGCTGGTTTCACCAAACTCAACTTCAAACCAGTTATCTATTAGAGGCTGATTTGTATCCAAAGTAGTTAATATAACTTATTGCATTGTAATTCCAGTTACACTTCTACTACTTATTTAATGCATTTCTTTTGGTTGACAAAAATTTATTGGCCATCTATTATGTGCCAAGTCCAGGTGATCAGCCATCCCTTGTTACCTGTGACTGAGCAATTTCCTGAGACACAGGAATTTTCAGTGCTGAAGCTAGGAGAGCTCCAGGCAAAACAGGATGGTTGGACACCAAAGAAGCTCTGAGCTTGATGCTTGAAATAAAGCAGTAAAAAAGATAGATATTGGCCCTGCCCATGTGGTTTTTATTTGGGGTTCCTAGCAATTAAAAGTAATTGCATCCTGTAACTATATTTTCAAATCATACACGTTAGAGTTTATCAAACAGCAATCAAGGCCATCCAACACTTCCAGATGCTAACACCATAAATCTCCGTAGTAGAGTTGGCTGTGTGTGTGGAGGGAAGAAGAAGGACTTTGGAACAGGAGGGTAAGCCGAAGTTCAGTTCATTAATGTGGTCATTGTTCTACCAGCTGTGAATTCCAACCAACTTTAATCACAGCCTGAGCCAGTTGTCTGTTGTTTTTGGGTCAGCAGGCGTGCTCCACCTTCAGGTTCTCAGTCCTCTTTGTGATACTAATTTTGACCTGTTGGTGGGACTGTGCCTTCTTTGGAAAGGACCAGGAAATGTCAACTTTTCCTGTGGGAATGTGGAGGTAATCTGATGGCGGCATCTGCTGATATGGCCACCACAGTGGACTGGAGCTGACTTTTTCTTCATCATTCTTCCATATTCATTCTCCCTATAGCTGGGTGCTGGGCTCTCCCATTTTTGGCATATGGATGACATATTTCCCCTTTTAGAATGCCAGTCCTCCCAGATAGATAATACACACTTCTGAGCTTAATAATCTGAAGATCCTATCCTTCCATAGGAGCCACCTATTCAACAAAGACTGAAGGTCCTGGTTCCTCATGGAGTACTTCTTACTCTATGGTAAACTTTTTTCTCTAATCTCCAGCCTTCACGCCTGCTAGGCTTTCATAACAACCACCATCGCTTTTCTACTATTGGCTGGGCATTTTTATATCCATTATTTTATTTAAACTGGACAACAACTCAAAGTAGATATTGTTATCCCCACTTCCAGATGAAGAAACTGAGGGGCAAAGAAGTTAGGAACTTTCAGCTACCCAGAAGGCTGAGGCGGGAGAATGGCGTGAATCCGGGAGGCGGAGCTTGCCGTGAGCCGAGATCGCGCCATTGCACTCCAGCCTGGGCGATGGAGCAAAACTCCGTCTCAATAAGAAGAATAAGAAGAATAAGAGAAGAATAAGAGGAAGAAGAAGACGAAGAAGAGGAAGAAGAAGAAGAAGAAGTTAGGGAACTTTCCCTGGGTCACACATTATAAATGGACAGAGTAGAAACTGAAACTCACTCAATCACTCTTATTCTGAGAGTTGATTTGATGACCTGGGAGGGAACAGATCTTGTATGCTTGAAAAGAGCCTGTATATCTTGCATGCTTGAAAATAGGTGTGAGGAAGATTTCAAGGGAGAAGCAATATTGTGTCTATTGACTTCTAAATTTTGCTTAGTGAGGGGGTGGGTGTGCCAGGGAACACTGCAAATCAGGGAGAAAGGCCTGACAAAAACCGTAGTTTACTGCCTTGCACTAGATCAAACGTTAGTTCATACCTATATGTGAGTTTGTGCTTTGAAGCAATAAGAAATTAATTTTAAAATGGTCTTAGGAGGTTTTTAAAGGACAAATTTACAACAAGTAAAACTAAAATGCTTAATTTCATTTCCATAGAATTTTTATGGCAAAGATGCTTTCAGTGATCTGGAGCCACTCTTTAAAAAGACACAGACCAATGAAGTTGGAGAGTCTTATCTTTTATGGTGAGGCAGCCTCAACATTGAGGCACAGCACTGAAGGTCCTAGAGCCTGACCCCATCGCTACATTAGCACAGTGGTCAGGATAGTCTAGGGATCCAGAATGAGCATTTACAAATGAGGAAAATGATGCCTACAGCAATATGTCAACAATGTCTTGCAAACTGCCTGGTTTATAATAGGTGCTCAATAATTTTATTGAATAAAGGAACAAATAAATGAAACAAGTGATTCTCCAGAAGGTCACACAAACAGGGACAAAAATCCAATGTTCTAAACCTTCACGCCATCTCTTAATCTAGTTGTATCATCCTCTGGGTGAGCCTAGCCCAATTTAAAATGGATATTCAGATGTCGGAATGAATAGAGCAGTGTGCCTGACTTAAGTAATATCAAAATTTTAATTAGAGATGTGGAAAAGATGGAGTCGATAAAGCTCCCCTGTTATCCAGAGACCATGACCATTCTGGGTGGTTGGTTTCATTTCTAATGCACATCTGCTCCACCTCACCAATTGCTTTGCGCAATATGCAGTTCACATTACAAAGTCAACAATTCTTTATCATCTGTGTGGTCAGTCACACTTTCATTGTCCTTCCCTTGTAATTGCTTAATCTGGCCTCCCCTGCCACATTTCTTGGCTGCCTACTCTCCCTGCTCCTGTCAGTCAGGTTGTACTCAGGGAATGCAAATGCACAGAAAAAGTCCAGAGTCAATTAGAACTAGTTAGGTGTTTTATCTGCTGCTTTGGATTATCCGTGCCCTCTGTGGATACACGGCATAGGCTAGTTGAACAACTACCCCTGGATTGGGGAGCGTTCTAAGATTCACACATAGCTTCCTATTGTCTGTGCTAATAGAGGTAAAGGGTGCTGTGAATGTACAACAGAGACATTTAAAAACCAAAGTATAGTTCACACACATTTTAATTATACATTTTAGTGAGTGTTTACAACTTTATATACCTGTGCGATCATCACCATAATCAAGGCATAGCATATTTTCAACATCACAAAAAGTTTTCTTGTGCCATCTTAACCAATCTGCCCTTACCTTGGCCCCAAGCAGCCACCAGTCTGCTTTCTGTCACTACAGATTAGATTTGTCTTTTCTAGTGTTCCACATAAATGGAACCATTGAGTATGTATTCACAAGTTATTTTTACTTGACTTTGGAATGGTTTCTCTAATTTCCTTCCCAGCAATGTCTGGTTCAGGCTGATATTAAAATGTGTTCATGTTCCCTACATCCACACTGACTTGACAGGGTGGGCAGAGCTGGAACGTGGAAGAAACGTGAGAGGCAAGACGTGGAGGCTCATGAGCATAATTATTGGCAATGAGAAGAATGTTGGCTTTCCCCAGTATTTGTAGAATATGACAAAACAGTGTGCCCGTGTTGTGCCCTGAACCTATTTTCAAGGTCATTCAATACAGAGTCTCCTAAATTTAACTGCCTAGGAATTGTGTGTGTTTTGCCTTGAATGGACATTTGGAGACTCCAGACTCTAGCCAGCCCCTCTCAGCCACGGAGTCGTTGCTCCCTCTGGTGTAAACACAGAGATTTGTCACCCTGTGTCAGGCATTCCCACCCACCGCAGCCCTCCCTGGACCACAAGGAGCCCAGGCAGGCAAGAAAGCTGCAGGCTCCCGCTGGCTGTCGTTAGGTTCCTGGGTCAGAGGCTGAGTCCGTGAACACAGAGGAACACTGAGATCAACTGCTTGAGAGAGGACAGGAATAGAGAGAAGGGAAACCCCAGCTAGACATGCAAGACAGAGAGGTGAGGGGGCAGAGGCACAGCCGGAAAAACAAAGCAAGAAGTGATAGAGGGATGAGTTTTTTCCTCCATTTGTGAAACATCCTAAAAATTTACTCCTCTGCCCAAAATAGATTCAGTTCCAGGATATGAGAATCCTTGAGAAGTGAATTTTAACATGGAAATGCCAATAAATCTTTTAAACAACTTACACACCTCCAGGTGCTGCTGGACCTGCTTAATCTCTTTAAACCTCCAGTAACTCCAACCATGGTGTTTAAAGTCTCATAAATCTGCACTAGCTTAAAATAGGGAAGTATAAATCACGTTCAGAAGTTTAGGGGTATGGACAGGAGACGGGCATCTCAATGCCGTTTAAAACCACAGCACAGGCTTTTCATCAAAATTTTCCAAGAAAAGCTAAAATGAAAAACATTCAGGTTTCTGGGTTGTGGTTTCATAAGTTCTCAATTTGTTCTTTTTCCTTTTTTTCAGGGGAGTGGGCTGGGTTCCAAAGGAGCATTGACTAGCTAGTCAGTTTGAAAGAAAAAAATTGCAAAGACGCGTCTCACTTAGTCCTTTTACACAAAATAAAACCAAAAAGAAAAAATAAAACAAACTACTACTAGAGGTCATTAGAAAACAGCAATGTTTCTGGTAAAGCACCAACAAAAATGATGTCTGGTTTTTGTTAAATTGTTAATTTATGCCAAAAATAAAAGTTATGGATACTATTCTACTAATAATAGCTTCCTTTTCTTTTTCATTCCTACCACATGCCCGGCACCTACCACTGAGCTGAGGACACACACAACCACCTCCTCCTCATCCCCCTGCTGCAAAGGCTGTCAGACTTTTTCTGGTTCCACTTCATAATATTTCTCATTACAAACAGTGATTCTTAACAGCTGTTTGAGAAGGTATTGGAGAAGCCACATTCTCCTAGAAAGTCCAGGGCGTACATGAGAGATCCAGCAGGGGAAGGCTTTTCTGTGTGAAGAGCTTTGGGTACATTATCTAATTTTATCCTCACAGCAGCCGCATAAGAAATATTATTATATTCTCTGTTTTACAGATGAAGAAGCTAAGATTCAGACTGTTTAAGTAATTTACCCCAAGTAGCATGGCTGGCAACTGATGCAGCAAAAACTCCAACCCTGAGTCTGCTTTAGAAGACCTGATCTTATCCAGGATGCCATCTACCTTCTGTGGGGCAATAAGCCCAGACCACAGAGCATTTGGAAGAATCTCACATATCACACTCTAAGAATTGAAATGTTCTCTGCTTCCTCATTTCTGGCCTAGTCCAGTGACCTTTTAAACCACAAAGTCTTAGAAAAATCTACTGTGTTAACTGAGCCTTTGGTGAAAATTCAGTCCATGTAGAGAAAATAAGTCTCCAGCTTGTGTCGCTTGCTTCAAGTTCCACTTGGCCTGCAGGGATGTACCACCAAGTGATCCTGGGAAAACATTGGAACTTCAGTTCCCTTACCTACTAAATAGGAATCTATATGACCTATCTTTGGGGTTGTTGTGAGGGTTAACATGTGGGAAGGCCATCTGGAGCCTGCAAAGCCCAGGCAATAGCTGGGTCATGTGATGAGTATGGTGCCTGAAGTATAATAAAGAGGAAAAGCCTCCCTAAGGTCTGTCTTCACAGAGCAGATATTACGTGGAGGAGAGCACATTCAGCACAGCTCATAAATCTTGGCACAAGCCCCACTGCCTTGGATGTGAGGAGGGAGAAGTAAGAAGAGGAAGAAGCATCTCTCTCCCTTAGCAGCTCTCCAGCAATGTGTGTTTAATGATGCTAACTTATACTGGAGAATCGTCTTAGTCTGGGGTCTTCCAGAAGCTGACCTTGAAACAAGGATTTGAGAACAAGTGGTTTATTTGGGAGATAATCCAGGGAAGTACCAGCAAGTGAGTGAGAAAGTCAGTTAGGGAAAGGAAGACAGCCAATAAAAAGTGAATTATTAAGCCAACTACAGAGGACAACTATAGCTTAATCCTGCAGAGAAACTCTGGGAAACAGTCTAAGACACACACCTTAGAATTATTCCACCCAAGGGATGAGATTGTTGGGATATTTGTACCTCATCTCCCATCATTCATTGGTTGAGGGATGCTCCTGGGGGACAGGACAGTTAATTTTCCAGTGTTTCTGAACTGCCATGTGTCTTAAGGCCTCGTGACCCTCCAGGGTTCCAGGTAAAGTCCTCAAGCACCACGATGCAAATCCTGGCAGATGGAGGATGTCTGGAAGACACTAAAATGGTAAGGCAGCCTGAGGGATATGCATTCAGTGTTTGCCACACTAGCTCCATATTTTCAGATGGGAAAATCCAAATTGGAAGGAAGTTAAACGTACCACTACTCACTGAGCAACTGTCCCAGGTATTTTTGAGGTGCAGGGTTGTGTTGCCCATGAGCTTGAGTTCACAGTCCCAGGCTAAGAAGATAACTGAGCTGAGGACACACACAACCACCCCCTCCTCATCCCCCTGCTGCTGTGGCTATCAGACTTTCTCCTGGCTCCACATCAGTAATATCTCTCACTACAAAGAATGATTCTCAACAGCTGTTTGAGAAAGTATTGGAGAAGCCATATTCCCTTAGAGACTCCAGGGGATACATGGGAATCCAAGGGCAGGGACAAAGTCTATATTTAAAATATACATTTACAACTGCCTCACCCCCTTACCATGCCAAGTCCCTTGACACTAGGTTATGGTGAGGAGTGGTAATAGGAAGTTAGGATAAACTAATTCCTGATCAGATGCAGGAAGTCAATATCCTCTGAAACAAACAACTATTCAGCTAAAGGTATTGCCTCTTTTCTAAACCTTTACGAAAAGATACAGAAAGCTATCGAAGGAAGTAGTTTTAACTGTGTGTCAAGGATGGTTTGATTATCTCAGAAGTTGCAAAAGACCAGAGTTTAGGAGAAGCTGCAAGGAAAGTTGTAAGTGGCTCAGTTTCTGCCGGTTCAGCATGAGACTCTCATCCAACGTCCAGTTAAGTTGGAAGTCAGAGGTTTCCGGTTTTGCTTCAAGGGATTACTACTTTCTGTTCCCTTATCCCCAAATCTCACCTGTACCCTGGCCCTTCCCTGAGCTCATCTGTATTATAAAATGTTTACAGAGTGGTTAAATTGGGAGTGATGATGCCAATCATTTATGCCAAAGTAATCTCAGTTACTTTGTCTGCATAATACTGCAAATTACAGGACCTGAATTATGCCTATGATCTGAACCTCTGTTTTGTCAGGTTATGAAAAACCTGACAAATTCTGTTAATTCTGTTTTCAGCTCCTCTAAAAACAATGGCTTCCACATCATTTATGACGGTGTTAGAAATACTTACAGGGGTAGGAGCGTGGCCTTCTCACATTTACTATCTAAGGGCTTCAATTCATCTACCCTTTGCCTCTGGGAAAAGAAGAAACTCAAGTCATCTTCCCTTCTCCCCATGCCCCTCACTCTGTACCTCAACTTGATGGAGAGATTTCTCACACTGAGTGGGCGTCACTCAGTAAAAGGTGGTGTCCTTTCTCTGCCACTCTCCTTTCTTCCTCCTCCCTCTGCATTGTTGAAGATGCTGTCTGATTCTCAGTTCTCTTCTCTCATGCTTGCTGTGGTACTTTTATCACTTTTGGGATCTGTCACATGAAGAAAGTCTCCTAACTTGGGCTTATGCTTAGGGGGAAAGAGAGGCACAGGTAAGCCTCTGGCCTAGGCCACATGCTCTAGACCACTCAACAAAGAGATGCACTTATCTTTCAGACACAAGCTCAATGAAGAGCTCCTTTCCTATGTCATTGCTCCCTGTGCATGTATGGATCATCCTTAGGAACTTTATGGGGAAGACAGAGAAGACTATGTCCCCTGCTTAGGGATATGATTTGACCATTCCCTGAAGTCTCCTGGCCTCCTCCTTTCTTGGCCCCATGTTTTCTATAAACATTTTCAAGGAGACAGAAAACATTATAAGAATGAAACAATTAATACCTGTTTACCCCCTTCCTAATTCACCAGCTGTTCATCTTTTGCCACATTTGCTTATCTGTATGTGTGGTGGGTGTGCAATGTTTTCGTTTTTCTGCTTTTAATTATTCCAAACCATTTGAAAGTAAGTCATAGATATCAGAGCACTTTATCCCCAAATAGTTCAGAAGACTTCTCCTAAGAATAAGGACATTATACTGTTTTTATATAATTTATATAACCAAAATACTATTATTACCCCCAAGAAAAGTAATAATAATTCCAGAATATCAAATATCCCCAATTGTTTCAAGAATGCCTTTTACAGCTGTTTTCATTGTGCTAAAATACACACAACATAAAATGTACCATTTTAACCATTTTTAAATGTACATTTCAGTGGCATTAAGTACAGTCACATTGTTGTGTAATCATTGCCACCATCCACCTCCAGAATTTTTTATCTACCTCACTGAAACTGTATCCAGTAGAATACTAACTCCTTAGTCCCTGGGAACCACCATTCTACTTTCCGTCACTATAAATTTGACAACTATTGTACTTCATGTAAATAGAATCACATGGTATTTGTGCTTTTGTGACTAACTTATTTCACTTAGCACAATGACTTCTAGGTTTATCCATGTTGTGGCATGTATTAGAATTTCCTCCCTTTTTAAAGCTGAATGATATCCCATTATGTGTATATGACACATTCTGTTTATCCATTCACACATTGATGAACCTGTGGTTGTTTCTACTTTTTGGCTATTGCAAATAATGCTGCTATGACCAGGGGGGTACAAATATGTGTTTGAGTCCTTGAGTCCACTTCTTTTGGATGTATATGCAGAAGTGGGATTGCTGGATCATATAGTAATTCTGTGGTGAATTTTTTGAGGACTGGCCATCCATTTTTCACAGCAGTTCTACCATTTTACACACCCACCAGCAATGCACAAGGCTTCCAATTTCTCCACATCCGTACCAATACTTGTTATTTCTTGTTGCCCTTATTTTGTTTTATTTTATTTTATTTTATTTTATTTTATTTTATTTTATTTTGTCTTGTCTTATTTTATTTTATGGATGGGGTCTTTCTGTGTTGCCTATGTTGGAGTGCAGTGGCTATTCACAGGCATGATCTTAGCACACTGCTCTAACACATAATTTAGCGCACTGCAGTCTCTAACTCCTGGTCTCAAGAAACTCTCCCACCTCAGCCTTTTGAGTAGCTGGGAATACAGCATCATTGCACCTGGCATTTTCTTTTTTTTTTTTTTTTTAAATCATAGCTAACTTAATGTGTTTGATCTCATTGTGGTTTTAATTTGCATTTCCCTCGTAATTAGTCTTTTCATGTGCTTATTGGCCAGTTGTACATCTTCTTTGGAGAAATGTCTATTCAAGTCCTTTCCCCATTTTTTAATCTGTTAATTATTTTGTAGTTGTTGAGTTGTAAGGATTCTTTACATATTATGAATATCAATTTGCAAATATTTTCTCCCCTTCAGTGGTTTGCCTTTTCTCTGTGTTGATTGTGTTCTTTGATGCACAGAAGTATTTAATCTTGATATAGTACAATTTATCTATTTTTTCTTTTTTGTGCTTTTGGTGGCAACCAGAAAATTTTAAATTACATGTAGCTGACATTATATTGCTATTGGACACTTCTGGCCTAGAAGCTTGATTAGATTTAGGTTAATCCATTTTGGCACGAATACTTCATAGTCTGGACACAGTGGCTCATGCCTATAATCCCAGCACTTTCAGGCAGAATTCCCACAGGAGTTCGAGACCAGCCTGTGCAACATCATGAAACCACATCTCTACAAAAAAAAATACATAAAATTAACCAGGTGTGGTGGCACACATCTGTAGTCCCAGCTACTAGGGAGGCTGAGGTGGGAGGATCACTTGAGACTGGGAGGTGAAAGCTGCAGTGAGCTATGGTTGCACCACTGCACTCTAAACTGGGTGATAGGGCATAACCCTATCTCAAAAAAAAAAAAAAAAAAAAAAAAGAGAATACCTCATAGTTGATGTTGTGTACTTCTAATATATCACAGCAAGAGGTATATAATATCTAGTTGTCCTACTGTCACTGATGCTAAATTTAATCATGTGGTTAACTGCCAGATATCTGGATTCTTATAAATTACATTTTCTCTTTTGCAATTTCTAAATAATTTGTGAGATGATACTTTGGCACCAGAGTACCTTTTCAGATATTATCAAACCTTGACACTGGTTAGCCCTCTTAGAGAAACGTACAGAACAAAATTAAGGAAAGCAGCAATAAGTCAGATCCTAAATGCATGACCCTCCAGGAAGGCAGTTCAGATAACTCCCTGCCTTTGTACTCTGGCTTTTTGGTGGCTGCAACAGGCTGCAACAGCCAAGCCTCATTTTCTGTCTTGCTACTGGCAATAACCCAAGTTTGTGCTGTAGCCCCTGCTTCTGCATTTCTGAGAGATCCCAAAGGGAGTCGCTCATGCACTGAAGAACCCGTCTTCTTTTCACCTCTTTTTCTTTCTGTGACTACATCAATATCTGTGCTAATTAATATTAATATCTGTGCTACATTAATATCTGTGCTCTTGGAGCAACCAGAGGGGCAAACTGCCATGGTGCCAAAGTGGCCCTAGACTTCCCAGAGTGTTTTCTGGCTAAAACCATGCTGAGTCTACATGAAGTGGGGAAAAGTGTCTTCTTCCCCTCTTAGGACACTTTCCCTCCCGCTGCCAGTGCAGCACCTTTGTGCTCTTCTGTCTCACAACATCGGTTACGAAATCATATCCTTCAGTTTCTGCTTCACTTGCTAGAATTTGGCTCGTCATAAATATCCAGGACAGACACCTTGTTCCCTTCTGATCCTCCTGTTCTCCTCAGGTATTTCAGCAAGAATATCGTCCCTCTTCTTTTAGCCAAATCAGTTCCTGGCACCCCACCCAATTTTCTTCAGAGGGATATAAATCCAATTTAGGCTCCCAAAAGGATAACAAGTCTTATTCTCTATTACAGTACCTAAGTAGGAAAGAATACTCACCTACTGGAATTTTCTTCAGCATGTTTATGTGACTGCAAGCCCAAATGGCTGATGATGGAATCAAAGGACTCCAGTTAGGTCCTAAGGTTTGTTCCCATTACAAGCAAAAAGAGAAACTAGTAACCCTTCCAGAATAGCTCCATGGACCCAAGGATCCAAGAGACTAAATGAGGAAGTTAAGAATAAGCACAAGTGATGTAAAAATCTAAAACTATTTCTAGAAGAAAACATAGAAGAAAAGCTTTGCAATTTTGAGGTAGGCAAAGATTTCTTACTATGCAAAAAGCATGGACAATGAATCAAAAAGTTGATAAATTGGACTTCATTAAAATTTTAAAATGTTGTTCTTTGCAAGACACTACTTTAAAAGACGAAAAGTTAGCCAGGCACAGTGGCTCATGCTTGTAACGTCAGCACTTTGGGAGGCCAAGGCAGGAGGACTGCTTGATCCCAGGAGTTTGAGAGCAACCTCAGCAGTATGGCAAGATCTTGTCTCTACAGAAAAAAACAAAACAACAACAACAACAAAAAAAACCCTGGAGGGGTGGTGCACACCTGCATTCCCAGCTACTTAGGAGGCTGAGGTGGAAGGCTAGGAGAAAACATTTGTAATACACATATCTGACAAAGGATTTCTATCCAGATAGAAAGAATTCTTACAGTTCAATAACAAGAACCAAAGCAATTTTTAAATAGGCAAAATATTTGAAGAGACACTTCACCAAAGAAGATATATGAATGGCAAATAAGCACATTACAAATATTCAACATGATTAGTTGGTATTGAGCATTAGTCATCATGCAAATAAATCACAATGAAATACCAATGTACAGTCACTAAAATGGCAAGAAATTTAAAAGACTGACCCTACCAACCCTTGACAAGAATGTGGAAACAAGTGGAATTCTCCTATAATGCTGTTGAGAATGTAAAGTGGTATAGCCACTTTGAAAAAGGGTATGGCAGTTTCTTCCTTTTTTTTTTTTCTTTTTCTTTTTTTCCTTTTTTTTTTTTTTTGAGATGGAGTTTTGCTCTTGTCACCCAGGCTGGAGTGCAGTGGTGGGATGTCGGCTCACTGCAACCTCTGCCTCCTGGGTTCAAGCAATTCTTCTTCCTCAGCCTCCCAAGTAGCTGAGATTACAGGTGCGTGCCACCACATCGAGCTAATTTTTGTATTTTTAGTAGAGACAGTGTTTCGCCATGTTGGCCAAGGTGGTCTTGAACTCTTGACCTCAGGTGATCCACCTGTCTCAGCCTCCCAAAGTGCTGGGATTATAGGCATGAGCTACCGCACCCGGCCAGCAGTTTCTTAAAATGTTAAACATAACATCTGTCATATGACCCAGCCATTGAACTCCTAAGTATTTATCCAAGAAAATTAAAATATATGTCCACACAAAAGCTTATATATGAATATCTACAGAAGCTTTAATAATAATAGCCCAAAACAAATGTCCCTCGACAAGATAAACAAAATGCCATATATTCATACAATGGAATACTATTCAGCAATAAAAACAAACTAATTATTGATACGCCAATAAAATGAACAAATCTCAAAATAATTATGCTGGGTGGAAAAAGCCAGATACAAAAGAGTACATATTAAACAATTCTATTTATATAAAATTCTGGAAAATGTGAACTTCCCTGAAGTGACAGAAAACAAATCAGTAGTTCTATGATGCTAAGGGCAGGAGGCAAGATGGACTGCAAACATATACAAGTGAACTTTTTGGAATGATGGAAATGTTTCATGTGTTAATAATGGTGGTTTCCCAGGGGTATGCGTCTGTCAAAAGTCATTAAATCACACAAATTTGCAAAGTGGCAAAGAGGAAGTTAAAGTAGAGGAACTGGAAGCTGAGTCAAGAGAGTCCCTCACATGTCCAGGGAAGTTTAGTGAAAACCTCAGGCCGGAAATACACTAGACTGAGTTCCAGATAGCTGTAGTCAGAAGAAGGGTGATCTCACTGGTGGTAAAGAGCACTCAATGGTGAGCTACACACACATCCTTCTTGCCCGGAGGGCTTTCCTCTTCCTAGCCACATCTGTCCTACTTGAAAGACTCTCTTCCTCCAAGAATTATTTTTTAACTTTTCCTTGCTCATTCTGCATTTACAGCATGGTTTCCACTAAGTCATCTATGTAGCACTTCCTTTCATAGCCAGTTGTCGCCCACTGCATATCACTTTTTAAGTCAGATATTACCAAGCATTGGCAAAAAGGTGGGGAAAGAGAGCCCTCACCCCCTGCAGGTGCAGCCATTCTGAAGGACAATTGTGCACCTTAAATCCACCAAGCCCACTCCTGGGTATACACCCGGGGACATTCTTCCCAGGGAACACAAGATGTTGCTAACAAGCTTCACTACCACCCTGCTGGAGGCAACCTAGGTATCCACCTCTAAGGAATGTACAGGTAAAATGTAGTATGTGTATACAATAGGATAATGAACTATATTTTCATTTAGAAACCTGGATTGATCTCAAAAATGGAGTTAAGAGAAAGAAAGCAAAAACAGAATGGGATTTATAGCACAATTCCATTATGTATCAAACACACACATAAAGCAGCCTTGTATATTTTTGTAAGAGCACTCATATATCTAAACAAACACGTGTTGGATGGATTGGAAGAACTATATTAAATGTATTAGAGTGGATGCCTATGGGAGGAGGGCAATGGGATTAGGAATGATAGACAAAGGGGAAAAAACAATAAGCCTTAAAAAATGTTTTCACAAAAAGGTTGGTTCTTCTATGAATAAATGATAATATTCCACGAACTGAGAAGCAGGATTACCTCAAACATGTGCACCTGAATTCCAAAAGATATAAAAAAGAAAAAAATTAGACATAATTCTAACATTTTGTCTGTTTTTCATATTCAAAACAAATGAACTGTTTCCTGCTTTAAAGGTTTTCTATTGTTGCCATAACAAATTATTATATATTTAATAGCTTAAAACAACAAATTCATTGTCATATAGTTCTGTAGGTAAGAAGTCTACCACATGTCTTATTGGGCAAAAATCAAAGTGTTGGTAGCACTGCGACCTTTTCTGAGGGCTCTAGGAGAGTTTCCTTGGCTGTTCCAGGTTCTAGAGATCACCCACATTTCTCAACTCATGGCTTTCCTCCTCTGTCTTCAAAGCCAGCAAGGGCAGCGCTAGTCCTTCTCACATCTCCTTCTCTGACTCTGACCTTCTCCTCTGCCTCCCTCTTTCACTTTTCAGGATGCTTGTGATTATATGCGGGCCACCTGGATCATCCAGGACACACTCTCTCTATCTTAAAATCAGCTGCTTAGCCACCTTACTTTTATCTGCAACCTCCACTCCCCTTTGCTATGTAAGGTAACATATTCACAGGTTCTAGGGATTAGGACGTGGAAATTTGGTAGTCTGCTATTCTGCCCACCACACCTGAGCATATGTCAAATACTGAAAAACACAAAACCACATATTCTTTCCCATTGTGAATGAGTTATTCAGCCAAATGACAAAAGATATGTTTATGCTACTATGTGCTAGATCCCCATGGTAAGAGCTGAAGTTATAGTAGTGGTCAGGAGTTGGGGGTTTGGTGACGTTCCCTCCCTTGCAACAAAAATTCCCACTCTGGCATATTTTAGCTAAAGGATAAATGAGAAGTATTCTGATTAAGCTGTCTTATTACAATGTAAATGATTGGCTTCTAGAAGAGATATTTACGTCCTTTTCAAAAGAAGCACCCTAACCCAGGGCCTCTCAAACTTTAAAGGGCATACAAATTGCCTGGGAATCTTGTCAAATGGAATTTTGATCCAGTAGGACTGGCATGAGGCCTGAGTCTGCTTTTTCACAAACTTCCAGATGATGCTAATGCTACCTGTCCAGGGCTGTACTTCTGTTTGAGTTAGAAAGAAAGACCCTAACTCAAACAGAACTCCAACTGGAAGCCATAGTCAGTCTGACCCTGCCATCAGTCCATCTTTATGATGGGTTTACCTCCTTCTAAGAGATGATGGTAGTCAATCAGCTTTGCAAAACACCACACTTTGTCACTGTGACAAAATACCCCCAGCAGAGAGGACACTTCGCCTACTGGGAATGCCCTCGGTTTCCCAAAAAGATGGTTTCTGACCAAGACCCACATTCATCTCCAGATATGGGTGTGCTGTATACAATCTTGATAGGATAGTGAGTCTCCTGTTTCCCCGGCCAGGACTCCTAACCTCCGAGACTGATGCCCCCCAGACAGTGTGACCCAGTGGCCCAGTATCTGAATTCATATCTATTGTCAGAAGTGTATGTGATTGGGCAAAATCAGGACCATATTGGGACAGATTACCTGAGCTATTTGAGGAATACCTTACTAGATCAAGTTATAAAGACTGACAAGATTCAACATTATCTCCTTACTAGTATTTTGCAAACTAGTTCCTTCAGGGCTGAGAAATAGATGAGCAGAAGACAGAGCAGAAGCAATAGAATCTCCATAGATAAGTTGAGCTCTCTTTATAGCGACCTCAAGGGAACTCTGGCCAAAGAAACTACCTTAGTAAAGCTCAAGGACCAATGGGAGGACACATTATTGCATCAAGGTGAATTGATAATGTAATTTGTAAGGTAAAAGGATGCAAGTTCCTATATATACCACATGGCTGTTCCTGATAAATGAATTTGGGCAGTACCACTTCACACTACACTTTTGAACATTGATGGACTTGGGTGTTCCCTGAGCTGAGATTTCCCCAAATCCTTGTTTGGGCTGCAAAACTTTGATCACTTGGGGGCAACAAAGCAGAGCCATACCTGCAGTTCCACACCTTCTACTTACAAGATAACTAGGTGCATCTCATCTCTTCGGCAGAGTGCTGTTACAACATTTCCCCTGAGGATTCCTTGAGGAACCTCCATCTTATGGCATCTTTAGGCCTTCTTCCCAAATTATCCTGGGTGGGTAGCTGCTAAAAACACTTGTGTGGGAACAAACACTGTGGGAGCTCCCCCACTCAAGCTGCACAGATCCAAAGTTGGTACCCCTGCAATAGAGCAATGGTGGAAGGCATGGATCTCTGTCAGGTGAAGAGGAGACATATTCTGACTACAGCAGGACTTAAAGCTGTCAATTCATCCAGCATCTCAGCTGAATGACCTCCATGAGAGCTGTTTCCTATTGTAGAACAAATTAAGTTAGGGGGTCACTATTCTCTCTCACCCTAAGCATTCATTCAAGTATTAAAGTGTGGAACTTTACATCAGGCAGCAGCTTTTAAGACATAGAGTCTAATACCCATCATTTTACGGATTTCTTAAAAAAATGAAGACTAGCTACGAAGGCCCAGGAAGCCAGCTCACCCTCCCACTCTTCTGTTTACATCTCACTCCCACCTCTATACTTTTTTACCACTTTCATGCTTTTTATTTCCTCCTTCCCTTTCACTTAGCTTGAAATGATGGTGCCTGAATTTCTTGCCTCCACCAAAACTGGATGGATGGCTTTTCTCCCTCTGCTGAAGGGAAGAAAGCTGTGAAAGCCTACAGATAAAGGAATTAAGTAGATCAAGAGTAAACAGGCAGTTCATGGTAGAGATGATATCCAAACCCAGCTCACAGAGGCCAGTCAGGTGACTTGTGTGAGGTCACGTATCTAGTTGATGGCAATGCTGGGATCAGAACCCACCTCCAACTTCAAGACTTTTTCCTACTAAACCTTCCTCAACCATAACTAGACCACCCTTCCCCTTACCTGATGGAATGACACCTCATTACAGATTCAAAAATACCTTTGAAAGCTGAAGGTCAAGGTCTGCTTTGGGGAAAAGGGTAAATGGAGCTGCCTGGGAATGCTACTGACCAGGCCTGGGTCTTTTGTCTCACAGTCACATTAGCCTTCCCACCTAATTCCATTTTTAGGGTTTAAGCTTTTTAATTCTTTTCCAACGCAATCCCTGTCTGGCCATGTGTTATTACTATCTTGCTATTTCAAGTTTCTCTCCAGCTGGGTAAATCTTCATTCTGTGTTCTAGCCCTGGGTTTTCTCTTTGATTTCCTCTCATCTGCCCAGGAGGCCAGCTTACCCTCTCACCCCTCTATTCACATCTCACTCAACTCTTCCCACTTCTATACTTTTCACCACTTTCATACTTTCTACTTCCTCCCTCCCTTCCACTGCTCTTGGAACGATGACTTCTGACTTTTTTGCCTTCACCAAAACTGGATGACTTTTCTCCCTTTGCTGAGGGAGGTGGGGGACTGGGGGGAAGCCGTGAAAGCCCAAAAATGCCATCTTTCATCTTATTTTCTATTTCTAGCACATATTCTATTTATAATTCTGCCTCCCTCATAGCAGATTGACACAGCACTCTGCTTAGTTCCCAGAATAAATGCAATTCAAGAATGAGAGGCAAGTCCAGGCTCCCAGGATTCTTCTGCAGTCAAGCATTTGTTAGGGTTTTTTTCTGCTAGCATTTGAGGAGTGTCTCTGCTGGTAGCTGTGCTTCTCTGAACCCATCTTTCACTGTCCTGAAAATGCCTTCCATACAGGATTCTCTTCATGGCAGATTTCCTTTCCTGATCATGTCTGGACCAAGCTTATATCAAAGGCAGCTTTTATTCCCCACACATACTTTGACTGTGCCATAAAAGATATTTAAATATTTGTTGGATAAACAAATGAATACTGGCATATTAAATGACAAGTCATAACCTGAGTTTGTGGGAAGCCAATTTGGAATTATCGTTAATCCACAAAGTAAACAATACATGTAAAAATTTACATTTTCAAATTAAAAACCGATTTTATATGACACTCAATATCTCCGATGTCCCCATAACCAAATCATTATAAAACCTGAAGGAAAGAGTAACATTTGCAGAGTAACTTCCACCTTAGGAACTGCGCTTTGCTCACATAATTTTATTTATTCTACAACTTGTGAAATAGGTATTATTATCCCCACTTCGTAGGTAACAAAACTGAGACCCATGCAAGTTGAGTAGCTTAGCTTAGGTAACAGAAGAAGTAAGTGCCAAAAAATGAATTAGACCCAAGTTTATCTGACTTCAAAGCTCACTTTAAAAACCAAAAGAGGACGTGGGATCTTTGAACACAGCACCTGATGTAGCACATGCTGATGACTTCGGTGCAGACTGTGTTCCCCTTGACTACTTCTTTCCTGCTTAGCACATAGTAGATGCTCAGACAAATAGTTGTTGAATTAAATTTTTGACTGTACCATTTAGACTCAAAGTTCCTTAATCTGGTAGTACGCTAACATTCAGGGCTTGATATAGACACTTTAGAAGAAATCCAGCATCAAGCTTTGGAAGGTTATCCTGTGGGGATGCATAGGCCAATGTTCTCTGTCTTGTCTTCATCAGGGAAAACAGACACAGGATGATGACTTGAGTAGGCAAGATGTAGGTAAGAGCTAAGGGAAACATGGTCAAACACTGGATCAAGCCACTGAGGAAGACAAAATATTTTGTCTGCAGATGCCCGTCACTCTCGGATAAGCCAGGCTTGAGAGGCTGCAGAGGCACCAGGAGCTGCTCTTCCGCATTTGTGGCAACAGTAAGAAGAGTCTCCTAGCAGAAACTGACCTTGTTCTATAGCATCCTCTCCATGGTAATGTGGAGTGGTTAGTTCCCTTCATTGCTCTCTGATGCGTAGCTTTAATTGTATCTTTGCTTTTATGCAGAGAATGGATTCATATTCCCTAGAGGATGACTGGGAAAACCCACTGGCAGCCTCGAATACAAATAGGAACCTGCAGAAACTGCTGCTTCATGAGTGGGCACAGGGAAGAGGAGATGAAAGAGGACAACAACCTCCAAAGGTCTGAGGTTCAGGCATGAAGGCATCACAGTTCCTCTTGCCCTCTTCCAAGGAGTAAAAACAGGAGCAATTTTATTCAAAGGAAAATGATAAAATTGTCTTCTAGGGGGTGTTATGTGGTGCTGGAAAGCTACCATCCCCCCAAAAAGCTGTTCCTCACCCATACAGGAGCTCCCATGGCTGAGGGACAGCTAATACCACTGTTGACATAATTATCTATTACCTTCCTCAATTTTTTAGGCATGTTTCTCCATACTTGAGATCATATTGTATAAACATTTTGCAACCTGCCTTTTCCAGTTAACATTATAGCTTGTAAGCATTTGAGGGGAGGATATTATAAAGTCCAGCCATTTTACAGTTGAGGGGACATCAGGCAGAAATAGCAGCAACGACAGGCACTCCTGGGCTGGCTCCCAGGAGGTCAAATGGTCCTATCCCACCCATGGTATGGTGCGCCCATTTATACAACCTCATGAAGCAGTTGGTACTGGTTGGCTCCTGGAGGTAGGATCAAGGGAGCTGTTGTTTTTTAAAAAAATCTCTCAACTTCTTATATTTTTCAAAATTTCATAATAAACCAGTATCACTTTTATAGTCAGAAAAAAATATTTTAAAGATGTTTCCTTCCTGCTGCCAAGAAAGCAGCAAGGCATTAGAACCTGAATCAAGGCAAAAGAGCAAGCTACGCAGGCTCGCCTCACCATGCTTGAGGCTCCCCAGCTGTGGAATGGGGACAGTCACCCTGGACCTCCCAGAGTAGAGACTGTAACACTATCTGTCACATAGGGAGAAGGTGATGTCACTCTAGGACAAGGTGAAGAGATGAGCAGCCCACATCTGGGAGGTGGCCAAGCTTTGTGGCCCACAGCTGCCCACCCCTCCAAAGCCCCCCAAAGCCTCTCAGAGGAAGAACAGGAATTTGTCTTATTTATGATTATAACCTCCCACCTCAGCCATCATTCAGAACAGATTGGAACCTTGGTATCTTTAGACCCTGAGAAAGGAGTTAAGCTACATTCTTTTCCCATTGCTTGTGAACAGGGCCAACTCATTCATTAGGCACAGGAGACACAGTAGCTAGGGACCAAAATACTGTTAGGGCTACACAAAATGTTTTGACATATTATATTCATGTATTTGCCATTATTTCAAAACAGTCATAAAATATGATTTTTCTTTTTCTTAATGGAGGAAAAGGTCCAAGAAGGCAAAAGTGCTTCCTGCCCACAGAAATCATAACATGATTTGTCACTTAGTCTATATTTCAGCTTCATTTTTTCCAAGCCTTTCCATGAAATTATCAAGGTGGATTATGAACCAAAATGTCTACTATTCCTCTCTAATCATATTCTTCATCATTCTGGTAAAGAGGAAACAGACTCTGGGTGTAGATTTTTGGCATGAAAATAACCAGAGCCCTGAGGTTAAACAGAGACCCTCACAGCAGAATTAGGCAGATGGAAACATATTTGGCAGAGAGCAGAAGAAAACGCTTTATAAATTGCTCCCACAAAAACCATTACAACACTGATGGATAAGATGCAATAACTCTAGGAAATGATCTGGCATTGCCCCTTTTTCCTAGGAATAATTGTCCCTCATTCCTTAGGATAACATTTCTGTGAAATGTGAACATCCCTTTCATAATTTCATAACTCTGGTCCTTTTAAAATTAGAGTTATAAATAAATAAGTACAATTTGCAAACCGTTTGATTACATCCCTATACTTTACCAGGATTCCCTAAGGAGGCACTTACACCCCTTTTTACGTCATTAAATATTTAAATAAAAACTCATTGAAGTGAATCGTGGGACAGAAAGGCATTCATGAAGCACATGTTTGGGCACGATGCAGCAGCAGGCTTTAGATGTAGGGAGCACACAGAATATTTGCTCCCTGCAGACCAGGCATAGCATAATGCAGCCAAGGGGCTTTGAAGGGAGGGAATACAGGTTTCAAGGAAGGAAGCCAGTAGAGAAATCCCCAGTTTTACTTAGCGTCCCTTATCCAGCATTTTATTATTATTTTCACTGGTAAACATTGACTGAGCACAACACTATGTGAAGAGAGCGGGAATGTTGTATTAAATAGCCCTGACCCACAGGAGTTTGCAACATGGTTAGAAACCATGAAAATACTAGATGTAAGTGGATCACAGCAATATCAAGGCGTACATGCCGAATGACAGAGGAGTGGTCCCAACCGTAAGTTTTGTATGAGAGCCAAGAGAAGAGAAAATCTTCAAGTGACTGAGCATCATTGAGGATCCAGCAGGAAGCAGATGGCATACTCGAGAGAGTTTAACTAAGGAAATATTTACTGAAGAATGGGCAGAGTTGAGCGAATCAATCACAGTGGTGAACTTAGGGACTAGCAATTGTGGAAGCCGTAACCACCCCTAGATCTGAAAGGGCAAGGCAGGAAATGATGTTATTGGAGCCAATGAGAACTGGTTCCATGGAAAATGGAGTGCTAGACAGTAGCTGAGGCTATGGAGGCAAGGCAAGAAGCTCACTTTGGGAGCTGGGAAATAAGTACCCAATGTCTGATCACCTGCTGATACCTCCAATAGGCCAAATCCAACCAGCTGCTAGAGAGCAAGGAAGCCCAGGAGATACAATTCTGGTGCAGATACTAGGTTAGAGAAGACTACAGAATGGACCTAGCGGGACAAATGGAGACTAGCCCAACACACAGGCTGGAGAGCTTGCTATGGGCCTTAAGAGAAAGGAAAGACATATTGGCATAGAAAAGGAAGGGGGAGATCATCTTAAGCAGAAGTAGACATGTGCATATAGGAAATGGGAAATAATTTTTTTCCAGTGAGGAGGCAATATGTGCACAGTACGTTTTCTTAAGAAGAGTAAGGCTGTAACATTCAGGAAGTTTGGAGGAATTGACATAGGTCAGAGTTTCTTTATCCCAGCACAACTGACATTTGGGGTAGGATAATTATTTGTTTGGGGGACTGTCCTCTCCTTTGTAGGATGTTTAGCAGCAGCCCTGGCCCCTACCCTCTATATGCTAACAGCAGCCCACTCCCAGTTGTGATAACCAAAAATGTTATCACACATTGCCAAATATACCCTAGAGATGCAAAACTACCCCCAAGTTGAGAACCACTGGGAGAGGAAACGGAGGACCCCATGATCAGAAAATTGTAGAAACACAGGGTGAATGTACGATGTTAGCATCTTACATTCTAGAGGTGGCAGGTATGGGCTTAGATCAGTGTGGAGCAGTGAGACTGGCAAGAAATGGACAAAGGCACGGGGCCTGTAGGTGAGAAGGCCCTCACCTTCTATGGGATGTGTGAGGAAAGGCAGAGGGGAGTGCCTAAGGGTGATTCTTAGGTTTGTAGTGGGATAAGAGGGAGGAGGATGTCTCCACTGACAACACTATGAATGTCTGAGGCTGGCCCTGGGGAAGATGGTGTGCCCTTTGTGAACTTGTTTGAATGAAGTCCAGGACATTTGGACAAGGGACTGAGTTGAGCAGGGAGGTTGAGACTTTAAGTGTAGATTTGAGTCATCCACGCAGACAGCTCGCTGGAAAACTTCTATCCATAGTAGGATAGGAGTTCTCATGAAGGGAAGATAGAGAGAAATCCAAAGACTGAGGAGGTTTTCTTTTCTTTTCTCTCTCTTTTTTTTTTTTTTTATGGTGATGGTGGGGAGCAAGGGAGTGTTGTGCATATTTAGAAGATGAATAATGTGGGATAGAAATAGAAGGCTCTGGAGGCAGGAAAACCAGGCAGTTTTCTGAGGGGTGAGAGTGGGCTGAAGTTCAGCTCCTACCCTACTTGTCAGCCCATATGCCCAAGGGTCTATGTCTGCCCCTGAGTGACCACTTTTTTCTAATGTATGTGAAGGTGCCACACAGCGTAGGGGGGAGTCCTAAGGAGAATCAGAGCAGCCACAGAAGACACAGGTGTCAGGAAGGAAGGAACTGTGTCCAGACAACTCACCCCACTTCCCAGTGGTAAATATTCTCCTTTTTTTACCCCCAATTACTCAGGTCCTTAAAGAAGTAGACTTTGATTAGGTAGACATTTTCATTTATGTGAAATTTTGTGGTTTGTTCTTCATACCTGAGTGGTTATAGGAGGTGTTGCCCTTCTAGGTTCTGGAAAAAGACTACATACAGAGGTAGCAGGAAGTGGAGGGGATTCAGAACCACAATGAGTACCTGTACTTGTCATCCCAATGGTTTCAACTCTGAAGAGAGATGACGGACCTTCCCCATCATTTTCTTTCACAAAGAGGCATATTGTGGTAGGCAGGATTCTAAGATGGCCTCCAACATTTCTACCCCCTGGTGTGCATGCCCTGTATAATCTCATCATCCCTGTAAGTGTGGGTGAGGTCCACGAATATGAGGAGATATCATTCCTGTGATTAATATTATGTGGCAAAAGAGAACTTTCAGATGTAATTAAGGTCCCTAATCAGTTGACTTTGAGTTAGTCAAAAGGGAGATTATCCTGGGTGGATCTGACCTAATCAGGTGAGCCTTAACAAACGGACAAAAGAAACACAACAGATGCCTCTGCTGACCTGGAAGAAGGCAAACATCAGTGTTGTAAACTGACATTCCAGGGCCATGGAACTACAATGTAAAAGTGGCTTCTAGGAGTTGAGAGCAATCCCTGGCCAAAAGCCAGAAAGAAAACAGGGACTTCAGTCCTACATCTGCAAGGAACTGAATTTTGCCAACAACCAATGAATATGGAAGAGGATACTAAGGCTCTTTTGAGAGCACAGCCCTAGCCAACACTTGAATTTTAGCCTGGCAAGACCCTTAGTGGAGGACCAAGCTAATGTACCCAGACTCCTGCCCTGTGGAAACAGATCATAAATCTGTGTTGTTTTAAGCTGCTAAGTATGTGGTAATTTGCAATGCAGCAAAAGAAAACAAATGTATATGTGAAAGGAGTTTATGTACACAGGGTAGAGTAGCTCCACGGGGAGTCTAACAACCACACCCCACAGCTAAATCCCAGAATTGTGCTGAACCTGAGCCAAGGTCCCGAGTATGGTGTACCCATCGTCACTGCTCAGCCCCAGCCTCACCATGATCCAAGCAGCAGGTGGGATAGGGTCACTCTCAGTTTCCTCCTATGAAATGGCACACTTACAATCTGGGGAAAGTGAGCCAAAATATAAGCCATACAGGATAGGGAGAACTGACTTTCTGAGCTCATAGCTAGTATGAGACAGTGCATATTTATTATAAGGCTGAGATGGTAGAGAAGGCAGTCAAGATTCCCACTCTCTGGTGCCAGACCTGTGGTTACTTGGCCACACAGAATTTTAGTCCCTAAGATACCAAACATGCAAAGCTGAAGGACACTGAAGTATCATTTTTCAGAAGGGCCTCTTAGAAGAAGGAAGGAAGGAAGGGGAAGCAAGGTGGAAGGAGAGAAAAAAAGGAGAATTTAATTCAGTAAACAAATATTGATGGTGCCTATTATGTGCACATTCTGTTCTAGGCTCCCGAAATATAGCAGTGACTAAAACAAACAGAATCCCATGCACTCCGGTGAAAAAATATAGAGAAATCAATAAAACAAAAATTAAAAAATACATAGCATGTACTGACTATAAAGCAAGGGAGGAGTAGGAAGGGATATTGGTGTTCAACTTAAAAGAGTCAGATAAGACTCCCTTAGAAGGTCACATTTGGATACAAAACCGAAGGTGCTAAGGAGTGAACCATGTGGATACCTGAGGAAATCATGTTCCAGGCAGACAAAATGCAAGTGCACAAGTCTTGAGGCAGGAGAGGATCTGGCCTTTCTGAGGGATAATAAGATGGCCAGCATGGCTGGAGGGAAGTGAGGAAGGAGAAAAGAGAAAATGATGGGTTCAGAGAGTTTAAGGGCCTGTGGGTTACTTCGACTTTTACTTGCACAAGGTGAGAGCCACTGAGGATTCTAAACGGAGAAATGACATGATCAGTCGTAGGTTTTCAATAATTTGATCCGGCAGTTGTGATGAGAACCAACCATGGGAAGGGAAGGGCGGAAACAGGGAGATGGGTTAGGAAGCCATTGTAGTGGTCTGGGTAAGAGATGAGGTTTGCTTGGACCAAGGTGATGGAAGTGGAGAGAAGTGCTCCAATTCTGAATGACTTGCAGATACAGCCAATAGCACTTGCTCTGATTGGATTTAAGGTGTGAGAGAAAAAGAAGCCAAGGATAATACCAAGGTTTTTAGCCTGAGGAACTGGAATTTACAGTTAACATTTGCTGCTATGGGGAAGCTTGGAGGAGCTGGTTTGGAGAGGAATCTTGGAGTGCAGTTGGGGTGTGTTAAGTCTGAGAAGCCTATTAGACATCCAGTGGTGCAGAGTATATAGTTGGATGTTCTAATGTGGTGTTTAGGGAAGGATTAGGGCTGAAGACATAAATGTAATATCCAAAACATGAAACTGGATGAGATCAAAAAGAGAGTGCATGTAGATAGAGAAGTCCAAGTGTAAATCCTGGGGCAATCCAAGATTAAAGTGTCAGGGAGAGGAGAAAGAACAAGCAAAAGAGACTGAGAAAGAACAGCCAATGAGGAAGGAGAAAAACCAAGAGTGTGATGTCCTAGAATCCAAGGAAAGAAAGTGTTTCAAGCATGTGAAAGTGATCAGCAGGGTCAAATGCTGCTGATAGGTTGAGCCGAGGCTGACAGATGATGTTGGATTTAACAGCATGTCATTGGGGACCTTGACACAAGTCATTTCAGTGGAGTGATGGGGATGAAAGCCTGGTTCAAGTAGATTCAAAAGAAATTTAGAAGAGAAAAATTAGAGGTGGCAGGTATGGGCAACTCTTTTAAAGAACTTGGCAATAAAGGGAAGCAGAGAAAAGGGTCAAAACTGAAGAGGAAAATGATGGGAGAAGCATGTTTTTATGTTGACGGGAATTATCTAGTAGAAAAAGGGAAATGATGAGAAAGGATGTAGTCAATATTCATTTGTACAAGAAAATAGCAGAAAACAATGTAACCTACTTGATAAGAGATTTTATGTAACAAAAGATTTTATTGTAATATTTAAGACAGATCTTTTTACTGAAACATAATAAACACCCATGAACCCACCATCCACCCCAAGAGCTAGACCACTACCAGTAACATCTATGTGCTCCTCCCTCTCTAATCTTACCTCTGTTTTAGAAGAAAGCAACTTTCCTGAATTGTATTATTATCATTTCCCTGTAAAATTATATTCTCCTGACTGTATCCTGTTATATTTATTGACCAGCAGATCAAGGATAATCTAACCTATGCTCTCAACCTGGCCTCCTACAGACAGACATCAAATCACCTCAGTCAGACAGTGCTATGAAATTCCTCCCTTGTGTTTAACCTGCTACACTAAAATTCTATTCTATTTCATCTCTCCAACTGCTAGTGCTTTGTCTGAAAAACCCCTTCTGCACAAAGATCATTATTATTCATTCCTGTCAGCATTATTTACTCAGCATGAAAGCAGGAAGAGATTGGCACACCTTCATCTCATGTGCATATACAGAACAGACCCCAGTGGCCAGAGCATTCTTGTTATCCTGGAAAATGCACCTGCAGCCCTCAAGCCTCCAGCCTCTCCCTCCCAACCTAAGGCACACCCTGTTGGTCAGATGCCTATACCAACATCTGGCAGCCCCTCCAGAGAGGCCTCAGAAAGGCAGGTGATAGCCAGTGACTAGGTTTCTTTCATCCCTAGATCTTGTCCTATGGGCGGTGGCCATTGCCAGACCATCCAGGATTCTTCAGGTGTGCAAGGACCTGTAGAATTTTGACAAATGCCAGCAGAGTGGCCTCTTTACAAATGGATGACAGCAGGCTGTGAAAAGCTTTCTGCATGCATAACCCAAAAATCTAGTCCCCCCACTTGTTCACTGATGCTTAAAATTGCTTTAAGGAGAGACAAAGGCTTTCATCTCACAACCAGAGAAAGCTTTGAAGGCCCTGGGTGAACTAATCGATTTAGACTAATACACCTGTTGTATAAATGGACTGAAAGATTAGATGATGCAATGGGCACCTTTAAAATAGGTGTGAAGTGACAAGGGGTGTAGCAGAGAAAGGTGGGGCTTTTCTTGCCTCCTTGGGTGCTTAAAATGAACAGTCTTGAGGCCAGGTGCGGTGGCTCAAACCTGTAATCCCAATACTTTGGGAGACCAACGTGAGTGGATCACTTGAGCCCAGGGGTTCAAGACCAGCCTGGGCAACATGGCAAAACCTCGTTTATAAAAATGTAAAAATTAGCCTAGCATCGTGGCAAGCACTGTAGTCTCAGCTACTTGGGAGGCTGAGGTGGGAGGATTGCTTAGACCTAGGAGATTGAGGCTGCAGTGAGCCATGATCACCCCATTGCACTCCAGCCTGGGCAACAGAGCAAGATCCTGTCTCAAAACACACACAGACACACACACACACACACACAGAGTCTTGAAATCAGAAGACCTGGAGTCAAGCTGGGCGCTGGGCCCTACTGCCAGCTGTTTGATCACAAGCAAAATTACTCGAAGCCTTGAGCCTGTTTTTTATTTCCAAAGCGAAGGTAATATCTACCTTCAGAGTTTACCGTGAGACTTTGATGTCATCATGTTTGTAAAAGTGCCCTGGCACAGTAACCACATTCTACCCAGTAAAGATTGTCTGTCTTTCCCTGTTGTCCCCAGGCAACTCAGGCTCTGCTCCTATCCACTCCATCCCTCTTTCTTAGCATTATAAGGTCAAGAGTGAGGTATCTGGGACCATGCAACCCAGGTTCAAATCCTGACTCTATCACTTGCTGACATCTTGGACAAGTTTAACCTCTCTGGGCTCAGTTCCCTCATCTGTAAAAATGAGGATAACAATAGTACTTGCCTCATGGGGTGACAGTAAGGATGAAATGAGTACATGTGTGTAATGCACTTAGAACAATTCCTGGCACCAAAGAACGCATTGTAAGAAGTGTTACTATGATTCCCGAGGACTTCTCACCTGTCCACTTTCCACAAGCCGAAAGATCAAGCTCCACTTCCGCTCTCTCACCTACAAAAGCGCACGGTCAATGGCTACACATTCTGTCCCATCCCCAACGCCCCCAGCCCGGGTTTCCTAACGCCCCCAGCCCTGTCCTTAACCCTCCAGGCCGTCTGGTCCTTCCACCAACAGCAAAGCCAAAAGCAGCTTTCAGCTTCCCCCAGCAGCGCCCTAGCGGGACCCTGGGAACCTGCCGCTGCAGGAGGGGCGGGGCGGCTCTGTGACGTCGCGCCCGGCCCTACCCCGGTGATCTGGCAGCGGAGCCCGCGCAGAATTTGCCAGGCGAAGGCGGAGCGCTAACGTCTAACGCTAACGGCGGTCGTGCCCCGCCGCTGCTGTCACCCCTGGCCGCTGCTGCCCTCCCCGCCGAGGTTCTACTGCTCTTCTTGAGAAGAAGGGTGTGAGGCACTGGGTCTCTCCCCACACCTCTCGCCTGAGGCCAGACAGCCGGTTTGGTAGCGAGCCTGAGGTAGCCACCCCGAGGGGAAGTGGAGGGAGGGCAGGGCTCTGAGCGCCCCGAGGGCTGCACTGGTCTGAGCGAGGAGCCCTGCAGGACGCCCCCTGGCTTCTGAGCCTCTCCTTGTTCACAGAGCAAGGGAAAGGCAAGATCTTCAAGAGAACGTGACTGTTGGGGATTATGGCTTTCTGGCCAATTTGTGTGGGTATTTTGTACCCAGAATACTATTATACGGTTTCTTACCCTGAGGACAGTGATAGGGAGACTCAAAAGTCTGGAATCAGAGCCCTCCTCGGAGGAGCCACACCTCTGCTTTTTCATCAGCAACAGGGATATAAAAATAACTTTGGGAGAATTGTCAGGTGGACCAATGGGCATACCTAGCACTTCACAGACTGCTATCACGCATTCTTTTATACCTAGCACCTCACAGACTGCTATCATGCGTTCATTTTTACTAGTATCTATTGAACACTAAGTTCCAGGCACTGGGTAGGCACTGGGATGGCGTGGTGAGCAAAAACTGACCAGTCCTGCCGTGGAGTTTAGTGGGAGAGGCACATGTTACTCAAAGAATCACAGCAACGATAGGTAAGTGATGCTCTGAAAGGGTATGTACAATGGAACTGACAGGGTGGTCAGGGAAGGTTGAGCAGATTTCCAAAGGAAGAATTAACCTGTTTAAGAGGAGGAGAATGCATTCCAAACAAGAGTAACCACATCCCAAACCCACCACCTCCAATTCCAAACCCAAACAGGGATGTGCAGTTGCCTGTTCTTGGTTCCAAGTGACACTCATAGAAACCCTCTGAAATTCTGCCCCGGAGCCTTTCATTCATGTAACTGGAGACTTTCATTTATGAAACGGAAGCCCTGTTTAGCCCATACCAATAAAACCAAGTGAGAGATTCCTGAAACAAGACTATAGTCTATTTTAAGACTTACATTCTTCAGCACTTGGTAGGTTAGGTAGGTTATATGTTGGCCTGCCATTTCACATTGGGAGGCATGTAGGTTTCACTTAAGAGGAAATGTATTGAATTGGAAGAGTTGGGGGTATGGATGAGCTCTGGAATGTATAATTGAAGAGGGCCTACGATATCAAGAGATTTAAAAATGGAAAAGAACTTTTACAAAATGTTAGAATTGAGGAATGTTAAGATAGAATGGACCTTTCTCCCACTTCTTTGATGTGAACAAATGGCCCTTATTGCCCAAAGACAGAAAAGCTGGGCTTTGGTGCCTCTTCAACTCAGAGAGTCTATGATTTCAACTTTTTGTGATTCAGAAGTGCATGGAACTCCTGAAAGTAAATGGGAACCTGGGGGGACAATTTGACCTGACCCTCCTTCAGTGTTTTCCATTTCTACAAGGGTACCACCACTGTGCACCCAGTCATCCAAGCTTGAAAACTGATAGTGACTCTAGACTTTTCTGTCCTTCACCTCCTCCTCCTTCTCCACCTTCTTTTCTACCTCCTCTTTCTCTTCCTCCTCCTCCTTCAGTAGTTACCAAATCCTGTATATCCTATCTCCTAAATACTTGTCTCTTTTATCCCTCCCTATTGCAACGACTTTTCAAGGCAGTGAAGCTCCTGAGAGTTGTCAAAAGTGCTGCCATATTCTCCTAACCAGGCTCCCTGCCTGAAGCTTCACCATCCTCTCTTCAGCTCATCCACACAACTGTTTGTCAATGTGTGTTTCAGAGTCCAACAAAGAGAAATAAATCATATAGTAATTTTTTGAGCACATAATAATTTTAACAAGAGAAGTTCAATATAAAGAATCGTTAATGATGGGATTGGAGTAATGAAGGATTGGCTAATATGTCAGGAGAGATCTAAAATATACAGGAATCACAGATATAAGGGGCAACCACTACCCCCAAGATAGATGACTCAAGGAAGAAACCTTTCCCAGAGCTTGGTGCAGAGGGGATGGCCACAGCTGGCTGGAGAGCAGAGAAATTGCTGAGGTGCCAGGCAGGCAAAATTTACTCTCTGAAACACCAGAGAAGTCATTCACTAAAAGGTAACTCACTGACAGCACTTTTCTATAGAGCTTCCCAAGAGAGGTGCCAGGGGACACTGCTAGCCATGGGGCACTGATGGCCACTGTGTACTCCAGCAGTTGGGCACTCAAGAGATCACACACTGCATGAACCAGATGCTGGAAAAGCTGTCTGCTACAGGATCCCAGCATAGGAGAAACTACAAGTTCCTGGAGCCTAGCAAGAAGAGCATACCTAAATTCCTAAGAGAAACCTCTTCCTCCTCCAGTCCTTCCAGTGCTCTGTCCTAACAAAGCTATTCCTTATGACAACTGGCAAGAGAAAAAATGTTAAAGGACCTAGTTCAATTTTTGTGGAGGAGGCAATACAAGGTGAATTTGGAGCTGAGAGGCAAAAATTGGTAACTGGCACCTCAAGCTAACACTGATTATGTGACTCTTGTGCTTAAATTTTCTAGTGGCCCCCCAATTTTTTTCTTGCCTTCAAGAAAAAATTCAAAAGCCCAAACTTTGAGCTATATTTCCAGCCTTAGGCCCAACCACTCCTGCTTTGTCCACTTTAGAGCTCCATAATTACAGTTCCCTGAACTCGTCATGTTTCTGACAACCCCACATCTTTGCCTAAGTCCTTCTAGCTACATGAAATTCTCTCCTTACTCTCATAAGTACACATATGCTTACTGAATACCTACCCTGTACCCGGTACTCTTCTGGGGGTGTGCAATACAGCAATGAACAAACCAGGTTTTTCAAGTCTCAGTTCAGATATCACCACTCTTAGAAAAGTACTTTCTGACCTCCTTCTAATACCTCCAGATGTTAGATGCCTCATCCAAGAGTTTTTCTTCTGTTCTTCTATATCTAGTACAAGCTTCTTGACGCTTATTATACCTTATTTGAGTCACTGATTTTCCTGTCACTCTCCTCCATAAGACTGTGAGCTCCATGAAGCAGAGTGTGTGACTTATTATTTATGTATCCCAGTATTCAGCACAATTCCAATAAAACACATAAGTTTTGTTGGATTAATGATTTCCTAAGGATCACATAATTAGTCATAAATAGACCCAGGGCCAAAATCCTGGACTCCTGCCTCACAGTCAAGAGTGCTTCTTCACTATAGCTTCATCTGCCCTCTGGATGTTATGCTACAACTAGCTATGAAGGATAGCAGCACTATGTTTTGTTTTGGAAAAGGCCAGTGCAATGTCGAATATCGTCAGGAATGGTAATGGAAACTGAAGAGAAACATAGCCCTAATCTTACACTGGAAACTATAGTGCATTCACCCCTCAGAGCCCTTGTTTGTATGTTTTAAATCTCTGACTCACAGAAATGCTATAATGAAATCAGAAGTAGGAAGGACAACCAGCCTGACCAACACGGTGAAAACCCGTCTCTACTAAAAATACAAAAATTAGCCAGGTATGACAGCACGCATCTGTAGTCCCAGCTATTCTGGAGGCTGAGGCAAGAGAATTGCTTGAACCCAAGATGTGGAAGCTGCAGTGAGCCCAGCTCATGCCACTGCATTCCAGACTGGGCGACAGAGCGAGACTCCATCTTAAAAAAAAAAAGTAGGAAGGACAAGTAAAAGATGAAAATGGTGTGGGGTATTATGACACTTACTCTTAATAAAGACTTTCATACACTTATATTAGACAGGGCTAAGGTGACCCAAGTGTGTATACCAGATCCCCAAATCAGGGAACCATGTTGTACAACTTTACATGACATAGTTTATATGCCAGTGTGTAAATGGGCCATGTGTTCCTAGAATGGATGATGATGTGAATGGACATGGGGGAAATCTTTGAAATATGAGCATGGCTTAGATAAACCAAAAGAGGTACCTATTCATTTGTTAAATAATAAACATGTAGAACTCATGCTTTCAAGAGGTAATACTAGCATGATATATAAGCAAGTTTGGGAAATTTGCTAACAAAGCCAAAAACTACTACTCAAAAAAAGGACAAGGTCAAGTAGAACTGCTCTTAACAATATTGCTGTTGGCATCCAAATGCTGTGTTGACTTGGCCATGGGTTTGTCTCAGGATGGAAAAAAATCCAGGCTTCTGTGAAACACAGTTGAAGAAGCAAAGTTAATACAAATAAACAAATTGTGGAGATCTTGAAAGTCAAATGGCATAATTTTTATAAGAAAAGAAATGAAGATCCATTAAATGTTTTTCAGAGTGATGTAAAAACATGAGTAGTTAAGAAATTTTACTGGAGGGCAAGATGGCCAACTAGACGCAGACAAGTGGAACAGCTCCCACAGAGGAACTGAGACGACTGGAGTGCTTTTAACATGTCTTCAGAGGGAAGGCACAGACAGTGGACTGAGGGAAGGCACAGAAGCTTGGCTGAAGGGGGAGAAAGCTGGGAAACCCATACGGGCTGCCATACACTGAAGCTCATTTATGAACCACAACAGCTTTGGGGGAACGAGTGAGTTGAACTGGCAAGGAGCAACCTGCTCTCACCAGGGGCCACTGGAAACCTGGGAGGAGGGAACCCATCAGTCACCACAGAAACTTAAGGTGGCAGGGAGAGCTGCTTAGAGAAGTAGGGCAGCAAGCCAGATGATGTGGCGCCCAGAGAGTTTGGTGTGAGAGTGTTTGTAGTGCAGCATGGCCAGGGATGGCCATCCCACCAGGCTCAACTTGCTCCAATAAGAGACTTTAGCTGTAGGGGAACTGTTGGACCTCATCTCTGCAGGGAGGTCTTGTTCATCAGATAGGGCTGGTCTGATCTGAGCACCCGTTGGTCTGCTGGCCTCTTCCAGACCCCAGCCTGGCCATGCCTGCTTACAGGGCAATCTCAGGTGCCTTGGGGTTCCACACCATAGGTTCTGCACTGGCAAACCATGCCTGATCAGTGGAGAGCTCCAGCAAGGTGGCCCCTATGGCTGCATACTGCAGCCAGTACTTTCCTTCCCTATACTACAGCTTCCCTGAGCCCACAGCAACTACCCACATCACTTTGCTGGCCCATGTCTGCACAGGCAGGTTTTGCTTTACTTGTCCTGCCAGCACACAAGAGTGTAGTCCACCCTTGCTAACCCTCACTGACTGCCACTGCAGACAGAGCCTTGGTGGGTACAGAACCAGCAAGCCCCACCCCTGCCAACACCTGCCCTTGTGCTAACACTGTGCAGAGAATAGCAGATCCTCCTCCACCCTGAGCAACTACTCCTGCTTGCAGGGTACAGAGAAGTCACCTGGACTTGCACCGGCCAGCACCCCACCCCCATCCAACAGCACCTCCAGTGCAACAGCACACACAGTCTCCATCAGGGACCCCTGCTCCCCGCAACAGCTGCCCTGCCTCTGCAACTGTGTGGTGATTTCAGGAACTTCTGTATGTCCCTGAGGACTTTGGAAACCATTTTTGTAATAATATTAAGATATTAATAAAAGTTATTAATATTTCATTTTACATTACCTTTTATGATGGAAAATAAATAATATATATAAAGTACTTAAGGAGACTATAGGCCTTTTTGACTACAACAAATCAGTTTTCAAAGCAAATATGGCTGTCCTTAAGAATATTTTTAAATAAATCACATAAAATTTTTGAAAAGCATTTGGTAAGTAAAGGGGAAATTTTGGAAACATTATTTAATTTAATAATTACAATTCTAGATTTTCACAAAGCACAAGTATTACTTATTTCAAGTATAATTTAAATATTTTGAATTCTTTTTTGTTTGTTTGTTTTTGTTTGTTTGTTTTTGAGACAGGGTCTTGCTCTGCCAGCCTGGCTAGAGTACAGTGGTGTGATCTTGGCTCATTGCAACCTCATCCTCCCAACTCAGCCTCCTGAGTAGCTGAGACTATAGGCATGTGCCACCATGCTTGGCTAATTTTTGTATTTTTAGTAGACACAGGGTTTCACCATGTTGCCCAGGCTGGTCTTGAACTCCTGGGCTCAAGTGATCTGCCCACCTCAGCCTCCCAAAGTGTTGGGTTTACCAGCATGAGCCACTGCACCCAGCCAAAAAATATTTTTATGCGACTTTACTGAAGGCCTAGAGTCTCCTTTACTAAATCAATTAAATTATTTTCTATTATTATTTATGTTTAGAGGCAATGTTTATTATTTTTGTAAACAAGTCATTATAAAAGTGCATTAAGTATCAGATTTTGGATATTTGTTTAACATCAAAAGCCAAGAATAAACAAGTCACAAACAAATCAAGTCACAATGGGAAAAAAAAGTGAACAAAATCTATTGTTTTCTTAGGGACAAATGATGATGATGGTGGTGATGGTGATGATGAAGAAAAATCATACAACTTCTTTGTTAGGAGAAAATAATGTGAAAAAGAGAAAATTAAATCAAAAGTAGAGCTAAGTATTTGCAACACATATGCATAAAGATTATCATTGTCTCTGATAATAAATGCATGGCAATTAAAGTAATAATCTGACGTACAGGGATTGTTTTAACAAGATAGTTGAAAGGAAAAGCCCTATAAAGGCGTCTCTGGCAGCAGGTGTTATACATAAAACCTTCGGCACAGAAACAATAGGTACTGAAATCTGGAAGTTTACTGACTGTGCCAAACAGTATCCAAATATAATTTCAACTGTTGTAAGTTTGTGAATGGTTGTAAATTTTGTATTACTATAAAAAGTTTACAACCATCAATCTTTCATGGCACACCTGTAGCCCATTCTGCCATGGCCTCTAGCGGGGAGCTCGGCTTTAGAGAGCTATGAAAGGCAGAAGAGGATTAAGTGGTGAAATGCATACTACAAACAATATTTGATGATATCCAAGTTTTCTAGGAACGCCTATGGCACAGTATGAAAACCCCTGGGGATGTACAGGGTTTAAGCAGATGAAAGAAGAAGGGCACTTCAAGTAAGCCGGCTAGAATTAGCAAAATACTGAGGGGAAGAGAGAAAAGAAAGATAGATTACTGTTAACAGTGGGTGAGAGACAGTGTTAAGCTTTGGATATATAATTTTTTTTTTTTGGAAAGTGGCCAGAGTAGACTGTGTAGGAAATTTGTGTTGGTAAAGAGTAGCAGAAAATTTTTAGTTTAGAATTATAGGTATAAATCATAGAAAACCTTGAAAGTCAGGATATGATTGTCATTTTGTGAGCAGTGCTCTCTGACTATAAAAAGCAACTTGGAAGATAGATCTGGACACACTGGACAGGACAGGCCAGAGAATGACCTGAGACAGGGAGACTAGTCAGGAGGCTGCACAATAGGTGATAAGGGGCTGAGCCAGAGACATAGGAGTAGAAATAGGAATTAATTGAAGACACATTTCAAAGGAAATAGTGGGATTTAGTGAGATTCAACAGACTGAAGAAAATGGATGACTCTCAGGCTTTGAGGCCAAAGGACTGAGAGATTAGTGGTATCACGTTCAGAGAAGAACCTGGGAGAAGGATTTAGTTGGGAGATGGACAATGGATTCTAGTGAAGTGTCCTGGAGGCAATGGGAAGTATGAAATAGAAGCACAGGCAAGAGGTCAAGGATGGGAAAATGAGTATAATCCACACAGTTTTGTCATAGATAAAGCCATGAAAAGGCTGTGAGCTCTCCAAGAAGAGCAACAGAAAGAATGCTGAAGACCTGAGTTGGGGGAAGATTGCTAACTCTTGCTTAGAGTGAGGAAGGAGGAAGAGGAGTTATGGAAGGAGGCAAAGGAGCAGTGCTGAGGAAAATAGACACACAAGAATGGCGTATGCTATCAAAGGAGGAGAAAGTCTCAAGAAGGAAAGAATTGTCATGTCTAGCAGGTCACCTCCCATGTCAGACTATGTGTATTCCAACCCTACCTCTGTCACTTATTAGATGTCATTGCAAAAGTTCTGTTATCTTTTTTAGTTTCATCATCTGTAAAATAATGCTAATATATTCTACCTTATAGGGATACTTTGAGGATTACTTGAGAAAAATGTATGGTCCAGTACTTAGCACAGTACTGGTCCTCTTATGAGTGCACCTGGCACTTACAATAAATTAATAGATGTAATTGATAACTTTTAAGGGAAAAATACAATGATGAGAAGAGAAAAAAGAAACTGCAAGAGGTTAAAGAAGGACCAACCCCTGAGAAAAGACAATGGGTATGGAAAACTTACAAGAGATTCCTTGCCCCAAAATGAAAAGAGCTTGCAGATCAATTGTTAGAAAAGGCAATGGGATGAAGTAAAGGCTTTCCTTAAGTTTGCTCTATACTGACCAAGGGTTAACCATTGTTACTGTTGTCATGGAAGCTTCCTTAATTAGGATTGGGGCATCTTTTCATTTACACGAGATTATCTGAGACTCCAGGAGAGAAATTAAACAATTGCACAACAACTAAAAGATCCTGTCAAAATACATGGACACAGAAAATGGTGCAGCCACTGTGGAAAACAGTACGGCAGTTCCTCAAAAAATTAAAATACAATTACCATATGATCCATCCATTCCACTTCTGGGTATATATAGACAACACAATTTAAAGCAAGAACTTGAACACATATTTGTATACCTATGTTCATAGCAGCATTATTCACAATAGCTAAAATGTGGAAACAATCCAACAGTCCATTGACCTATGAATGGATAAAATTGTGGTACACCTAACAAAATAGTATTCATCCTTAAGAACAAGGAAATTCTCAGCTTGGGGCCAGTGGTGCAATGGATAACACATCTGACTATGGATCAGAAGAAAAAGGAAATTCTGACACATGCTACCACATGAATGAACCCGAAGACATTGTGCTAAGTGAAATAAACCACACACAAAGGGACAAATATTATATGCCATATGATTTTATATGATAGTCAAATTCATGAAGATAGAAAGAAGAATGGTGGTTGCCAGGAGCTGTAGGGAAGGAAGATAGGGATTTAGTACTTAATGGGTACAGAGTTTCAGCTGGTGAAGACGAAAAAGTTCTGGAGTGGATGGTGGTGATTGTTGCACGACAATGTGAATGTACTTAATGCCACTGAACTGTACATTTAAAATGGTTAAAATGGTAAATTGTATTATTTTTAACACAGTAAAAGAATACATATATGTGTAGACAACATAAGACAACATTGTGCAGAGCAAATAAGGTACTGCTGTTTGATAGATAAAATGGTTTGAAAAGTCATCAGAAACAACTTATAAGAGGAACGTTTTAAATGATGAAATATTTCATACTGACAAAATTAAATACATGATGTAAGTACAAGTATAAAAATAATGAAACAAACATCAGGGCAGCAACCATCCAGCTTAAAACATAGAGCATTACTAATAATACAGAGACTCTTGTTGTATCTCCCTAATGACGTCCCTCTCCCTTCTCGCCCTCCTCCACCAGGGGTAACCACCATTCTGAATTTGTATTTATCATTCCTTACACTTTATTAGAATATTATAACATACATATGTCACCAGAAACAATATATTGCTTTTCCATCTAGCATGGTGAGACTCCTCCATGGTGATGTCTGTGGCGTACTCATTGAGAATTGTTGCTATTGTCTTAACAATTGAAGCTTTTATCATTATGTAGTGACTCTCTTTATTCCTAATAGTGCATTTCGCCTTAAAGTATCTTTTGTCTGGCATTGGTATGTCTACCTTAACTTTTGTTGGTTATTCTTTGCTTATTTATACCCTTTTTACATTGAGTCTTTCTGTGTCTTTGTTTTTTCAGGTGTACCTATACCTATATTTTAACTCGCACATTTAAGCCCATTTATTTTTGTTGTGATTACTGATATGTATGCATTGTTTTCTACCATGCTATTTGTCCACTTTCCTATGTTTTCGCCCCTCCTTTCTTGCCTTCTTTTTGACTGATGAAGGGTTTTGCTTGTTTGTGTTGTTTAAAAATTCCTTTTTTCCTCTCTACAGATTTAGTGGTTATATTACTGTTAAAACTTTTCTAATACTTTTCTAAGTCTAAAATTAATCATTATTTTATCATCCTTTTCCTCCAAATAAAAGAATATAAATAAAGTAAAAGGTCATGAAGTCCCACCAACCTAAGACCACTTTAGTTTCTTGTCTTGGAATTTCCCAGCCATGCTAGTGCTGGTGTACATTGAAAACTTAGAACTAGTCCGTGGCTACAAACTCCTGGGGCACTGTGTCTCTCCTGACTAGAAGCAGCAATGCAGACAGGTTTCTTTGCTGCTTACCCCTGCCTGTAGGCAGATATTTTCAGCCACACCTTTTCCGGCTGAGGGTGGAGTCCCTGGGTGGGTCTCAAGTTTAGGTCAGAAGGGGAGTCCTTTAGTTCAGACATTGCCTTTTGTGAGCCCAATCCTTGGTCTCTACCCACCCTCCCTGGCCATTTATCTCAAGGCTTCAAGTTCCTGCCATCTACATTTGCCCAGATGAGCCCTAGGTTCTGCATTTGCCCAGCACTGCGGGTTCCACTTTACTCACCTCATTGGCCACTGGAAGATTTCTCTCACTTCACTGCAAGCCCAGCAAGGCAATGTGAAAGGCTTGTACTGAGATTTGTCTGGCCTCTAGGTGTTTTGAAGAGGGACAGCTTTTTAGCATATCTAATCTGTCCCTTTCTCTACTAAAAGCAGACAAAAATCTTTTGATCTGTTGTTTATTTGTGGAGGGAATTGTATACACTTTATGGATTTTCATGTTTTGTTTCAATTTGTCCTGGAACTTTTTAAGAGAAAATGTACGAATTTTCCGCTTGACAATTACAGTGGAAAAGAACACGCAGTTATAAAGAGAGATGCTCATCAAACGGCTGTTTAATGATAATTTTTATGTGGAAATGGCCTACTGTCAATTCACAGAGGGTTCAGAGTAAATTTTGCTACAAATCTTACCCAGCTAATAAGAGCTGGACGACATGGAAAGATGTTCATTATATAGTTTTGAGTAAATAAGCTGTTTTGTATAATCTTATTTTTTTATTTTACAAACATATATATTTATACTGAAAAATTCTGGAAGGAGACATCCAATATTTTGGGGTGATATCATTAGGGAATTTTTTGCTGACCTCCACTTTTTAAATGAACAAGGCTGTGTAATTTTTATGTAAAGGACATAACTATTTACAACAAAAAGTAGGGGTTAGCAGACGGCTTTCTAACCTTGGCGTTGTGTAACCATAGAATGCATTTGTCTTGCAGAGTCCCCAAAATTGAATGTCAAACAGAGGCTGGGTGACCTCCTGTCCAGGATTGCTCTCATCGTATGAGTCGAAGTTTTCATCTTAGGTACTTTTCTCCTGAGAATAGGCCAACCAATCAATGGCTCAGACAGATAAGCCAACATGCATCCCGCCGGAGCTGCCGAAGATGCTGAAGGAGTTTGCCAAAGCCGCCATTCGGTCACAGCCGCAGGACCTCATCCAGTGGGCAGCCGAGTACGTGCTCCTTTCTCGCCTTCACCCCTTGGAGGACGGCCGGAGAGACAGGGTCTTGGAAAACCGCAGAGATTGCCATGGCTGCAGCCAGGGGGTCGGGACTAACTGGCATCATCTTTGTTTTAGCTCTCGCATTGCTTTGATGCTTTAAAATCCACACATAAGTATTACATCCAGCTGGGTGAGGATGGGATGCCTCCCCTAAGCGAGCCAGATTGAGCAGTAGGACGCCAGGTCAATCGACCGTGTCCTGGGGCAAGCAGCAAGAGTTAAGTGACCGCGTCACACCAGCGTATGCGCACCCACCTCCTCCCTGCTCTCCTTTTCCCAGTCCCGGTGGAAAGAAGGGCTGGGAATCTCCGAAGCTTAATCTGCCTTTCTTCGTTCTCCTGTCTCACCACTAGATGGCAGCAGTGGAGCCGGGGGAGGGACGCGACAGCCCTGGGTGGATGGGGCGGGACCAGTCCAGCTAGTTCACCCCTTTAAGGAGACACTTCATCCCCTGTGTTAAAACTCTTACTTGGACCCAACCAAAGACGCTTTGTATCTTGTCTTTGAGGAAATTGTTATTTTCTTTAGTGTTTCTCTGAACTGATTTGTTCTGCCAACATAAAGATGTCCACACAGTACCCATTGCATTCTGGAGAAAGGCCAAGCAGAGTGATGGGGTCCTCAGGCATGGCTGAAAACAGTGTGCCTCAAACACGCGGGACCTTCTTTCAGGAGAGACCTCCAGAGGCTGCTCAGTAGATGGAGCTTACACAACAATCGCTGCGGGCCGGGATTGAAGCAGCTTTGCACAGAAAGCCTCTCAGCTATGAAATTGCTCCTTAGACAAACTTGCCTGCTTGAAACTGGGGAACCAGGACTTGAGACAGGAGCTGGAGGATAACTAGACCTCTCGGACCATTTTCAGGCTATTTTTACTGTTTTATGATTCCCTGCTTAGGAGGGTTTCAGTAGGAAGGGGAGAGTGAGAGAGGCTGTTGAGAGACAGCCAGTGAGTTGGGGAAGGGAAGATGTCCTCAGCCTGAGGTTGTGAGCAGGTGTACTGCGCAGATGGTGGGGAGAGTGTGGACACCTTTGAGAAGACACCAAATGTCATCTAAGAGGGGCCTTTCGGAGTCTCTGGGCCAGTGCTGTGCTCCCGGGCTGGATTAGGATGCAGCTTTTACAACTGGAAGGAAAATAGGCCAGGGGTGCTCATAAAAAGAAACCTAAATGACGGTTGCTTCGCCTAGTAATGAGCCCTGTTTAGTTTTCCATTCTAAATTTTATATATTGCCTCTAAGATTGAACTTTAGCATCAGAAGACTAATTTATTTTGGCATAGTCAGATAGACAGACTTTATCTTATACATTCGTTTCAAACCCATTTTATTGTCCTTGTGCTGCTGTTTTATAATAAGCAAAATGACATTGCTTAGTATTGTCCCTGACATTTATGGAAGAAGGCAGTCACTATTGTAGCCTGCTCGCTCTCATATTGTATCACGTGCTATAATTTTTTAGACATCCATGAAAACTTAGTTTGTAGTTTAACCACAATGACAAAGGAGGGCATGACCTAAGAGCCCCCTCCTTTCTATCCAGACGCGAAAACACCGTTCAGATGGTTGTATGTGACTTACTTAAAACCTGTACCATTTTAGAGAATAAAACTCTACGAAGTATTTCCAAGACAAAATACATATTTAATCCATTGCAAGTAAGAATTTCACTACATATATGTTGTCAACGAAGAAACCTCTTACCAGGCATCGGCAGGACATATACTTATTTGTCCTCTGGTAGGCATGTGTTACAACACAAATTTGCAATCTATGTGTATAACCATGGACCTGATCACTTGCAAATGAAGCTCAATACCCCAAAGAACGAAATCCATGATTACAGCTTTATTTCCATGTTGTCTAACCAATTCCACAAGAAGTCTAGAGATGTTGGTGCTGAGTGTTACTCTACCTGGGCAGCACTTCTGTAGAATGAGGTGCTGTGTGTCTCTGTCCCTCCCATTTATACCACCCAAGTCCGGTTATAAAGCCTGAGGCCACACCTCGCTCCTGCTGTCACATTGCACCCACACCCCACCCACCCCAACACTGATCTGTGTGCAGAGATTTCTCATGCACGTTGTTAAATGTGGCCTTAACGTATTTCTTCTGCCCTTCCTGCTGATGACCTCCAAGGGGTGACTGGCAGTTACTGCTTTAGTCCATGTAGCTTTAGCTCTGCCTGGCTATGTGGCTCAGAGACAGGCAATGGTTAGCCCATCATTGTATGGCTTGACCCTAAAATGGACTTTTACTAAATTCCCTCTATATTTATTTACATACAACCTGGATCTGGAGGAAGTAATGGAGGGAAAAAAGCAGGGAGGGACAGAAATTTGTGGCTCATGGATTGTCAATAACCAGGCTTTGATGGAGACAGACGCTGCCATACAGCATTGGTGACCCACATGTCAGCGGCTCATGTCCATTCCCTGCTGCAGGCAGCCTCTTTTCATCTTATGCCAATCCTGAAACAGAACTCAGTACTTGTTCCACAGTGCCCCAAAACAAAGTCCACTCCACAAAATATTGAGGAGCAGGCAGATTTTACTGAAAATTTTGAAGGAAGATAGATAAACAGTTTTATTTCACAGTCATCATATAGCTTCAGATTGTCTCAAACCTTCTTTGGCTTGTCTTCTCTCCTGAGCCTTGCACGGTGCCCTGACAACCCTCTCTCCCTTCCCTCTTGAAGCTCCAAGCCTCACTACCTCTGGCCAGAAACCCTTCCTGATTCACCCCAGGACACTTCCATCTCTTCCCCTTCCCTCCTTTTTTGTTTCTTCAGAGATGGGGGTCTCACTCTGTCACCCAGTCTGGAGTGTGGTGGCACAATTATAGTTCACTGCAGCCTCAAACTCCTGGGCTCAAGTGCTCTTCCAGCCTTAGCCTCTGGAGTCGCTGGATTACAGGCCCTAGTCACCATTCCTGTGCTGTCTTCCCCTTTCTTTTTAGTTCTCTTCCAACTTCTCTTCCCAAGATTGTATATACATGTGTAATATACATCTGCGTGTATAAAACATTCAGAGATGACTGGAAAAGGAAACCTGAACCCAATATGCTCCAGGGAATTGCATACCCAAACTTTTCTTGGTTCTTCCTCATCCTTAGAGAAGAACAAAGTTTTGTATTCTCTAAGCATTCTCTGTGCCCTAAGTGGAGAGTAACACATTCAGGCTTTTCCCATATGTAAGTGAACTAAACACAATGACACATAGAAGCCACTTCACAAAGGTTCCTTTCTCTACCTCCTTCCCTCAGAAAAAGGGGGAAGGATTGCTAGAACAGCCAGAGGTCACTGGATATAGGATGCTCCTCCTACTCTCTGACTTTTTTCTTGTAGTTATTTTGAGGCCCTATGTAGAGAGATGCCTCCGGTGAGAGAGCGGTCTGAGCAAGCTGCTTTGTGTAACTGGACAGAGCTAACACCTGAGCTGTTAAAGGTCCTGCATTCTCAGGTAAGGGCCCTGCTGCAGCATTGAGGGGAAGGTAGGGACAGTGTTGAGGCTGGGTGGGTACAGATGAAAGCCCTCTGTTCTCTTGCCAGTCAGCTGACCACTTAGCACCACCCTAAAATACAGTAAACCGTGGACTGAAAGTAAATCTTCCCTTGGGGAAATGGGAATAATTTTGAAATAGGCTGTAGGCTGAGTCATTGGTGGGGTCATCCCAGGTTTCCCTGAAGCTGGCAGAATGTACAGGGGCTCAATGCAATGCTAATCTCGTCTCTCCAGAAAAGTGCAGGTCCTCAGTCACTCGACAGTGTCTCCCTTACTGATCAAGACCATAATATGATGCCAATCACAGTTTGGGGAAGGGCATATTTTAGCTCCCCAGCTATCCCAGGTCCAGACATAGCTTTTAGCTTTTAGGGAGAGGCTGTGAGCCTCTTCACAGCCACATCATCCTGGGAGCTGCCTGGAGAATGAATGCATGAGGAGGGTCTGGTTTGAGAAAGTTTGTGGTTTGGCCAATTCCCAGGAAATACGGTTGAGCACCACCATACCCTGCTTTATGATCCAGGACAGAGAGGTTAGGGGTGATTTAGGACTGGTGCGGCTAACTACCTTGGTCCCAGAGGCTTAGCATTTCACTGGAATCAGAGGGTCAGGAAAGGTGGTGGAGCACTTCATCAGGGGCATCTGTGCTCTTGTTGCATCGGTGGCCAACAACTGGTCACCTTCCCTCCTTTTATCCACCAAGTACCTTGTGCAGTGAACATGACAGAGCTCTAACGTACCTGGGATCAAGCAACGTTAGGCGTCCAGACCAAATCCCCGTGGGTCAGCCACATACCCCGTATCATTCCAGGGAAAGCATGAGGGATGCGCTTGAGGTCTAGAGCTAAGAACTCAGTGCAATCTGGAAGAAAGAGACCTATGTCTTGTTTTAATTTTACCATTAATTAGTGGTCGCAGGTAAGCCATCTACCCCCTGGTTTTGTTTTCAGGCTGTTCTATCTGTCATATAAGGAATAAAACAATTTAGGAATACAATAGCAGATAAAAGCATCACCGAAATTAAAATGTAATATGAATGTATATCTTTTGCATAATTCTGACATCTGAAGTTTAACAATTAATAAATTATATTTCAGCATGCTCTTCACTAGGATTTGCGAAAATAACTGCCACACAGAGCCATCTTGTACCTTCCTAACACCCCCTCCCGCCCCTTGCCACGTGCTGGGAGATGTGGACCTGGCCTGGGGGCGGGGTGTTTCTCAGGGCCTTGTCTCAACTTCTCCCACATCTCTGTGTTGTGTCTGTCCCCTGCCCTGCAGGTTGCTGGGAGACTGATCGTCCATGCAGAGGAGCTGGCCCAGATGTGGAAAGTGGTGAATCTTCCAGCAGATCTGTTTAATAGTGTGATGAACGTGGGTCGCTTTACGGAGGAGATCGAGTGGCTGAAGTTTTTAGCCCTTGCTTGCAGCGCTCTGGGAGTTGTAAGTTAGCTTGACTGTTTGGTTCCTGAGGGGGCAATCTCCCTCCGGGCCTGGAAGGGCAGTGGATCTATACACGTGGTCAACTCTCCAGGGCTGATGATAAACATGCCTCTTCTCGCCTTGGCCTTCTCCTCTCTAAAGCAAAGTCATTTCTGTGCTCGTCAGGCAGAGGCAGGGGCTGGGAGGGGCAGAGGGAGACACCATCGTCAGGCTCTGGGGAGAGTTGACTACAGTGTAGCTCTTGGATTATTTATGAATATTGCCCTCAGATTTATTTTCATTCCACTCCCTCCATTCACATTCCCAGAGACAGCCAAGAGCCGGCTGCAGAAAAAGACTTCCAGACACCTAGAATATATATCAATAGACACTTTTTAAAGGGGGTACAATCTTATAGAAAACTATGTAATAAACAGAATTGGATGCGAAACTCAGACATAAGAAAGCAAAAAAAAAAAAAAAAGAGAGAGAGAGATGAGGCTGTTTCTGAATTTAGTCATGACATCTCCATGGATGCAGGATGTTCATACAGATTTATGCCTTTTCCAAATTTGACTTGTTTGATATTGGAAAAGCAGTTTTACTGGTTTGAAGCCAAAGATGCTGAAAGCAGTTTATATGTATAGATATTTAAAGCTTGGGTATCTTATATTGGACTTACATTGTTAAACATTGTTAAAATAACTTAAAATGAATCAAAAACATGTTTTTTTAAAAGAATCCCTGAGACACATACAAGTTTGAAAATTATTGAGAAAATAATTGCGTCTGCCAAAACCGAATGGTATGAAAAGGTAGTCTGAATCATTCAGCATATCTAAACATAATCTTGTTCTTCTCAAATATGCTTGGAATACATATTTGACAGTTTTATTTCTGAGAAAATTTAGTGGAAATATTGTAGTCCAACTTTTCCTATAGGTTCCCCTACAGCCTTCATCATAATCACTTCTTTAGAGAGAAGCAAACAAGAGGACATTTGTGGCTCTTTTTTTCTTCATTTTCCTTTATAGAATTTATTACTGAATAAATCACTATCCTCCAAGGAGGAAAGAAAAGTAAGCAGCAGAGGCCTATGAGTTGTCAATCAAGACTGGGGAAAATCACAAATGGGAAGATAAAAAATGGACATATTTTATTAAATTCTCATAGGGTTACAGATTTTTTCACACCACATTTTGAGACATTTTGGGGTGAAAATGTACCTTTAAAATTTTATCTGTAGTTAATTCGGATCTTCTTGGTCTATCCCACCCACAAAGGGTCAAATAAGAAAATAAATAAATTCAATCCAATCCTGAAATTTTAGTCTGATGTGGTAACTGAAACAGCCTAAAGATAAATTTCCCAGTATCTCAGGTTTTTCCTCACCACGCTCTCTTCTCCAAGATGGCAGTTGAATGTAGACGGAAAGAAGTGACTCTAGGACCACAGAGCAGTCAAGTGAAGGGTTTCCCACAGCCCTCAGTCTTCTCTGGCATCTCTGGTCTCCATGGCAATGCCTGTCTGTCTAGTCGCTAGCTGCTTGCAGCTTAAGTTTTTGGTCTTGTCTCTCCCAGACTGGTGAAAGACTGACAATGCCTCCCTGACCGGCTCATTTCAGTTCTCGATGGTGTCGAGGGCCTCCTTGAGTTTCTGCCAGGCCATCCTATCTGCTCCCTGGCTCTGGTGGTCTACTTCACAGCCCCTCACCAGTGTGTGATGTGTCTGAGCCCTTCCCATATCCCCATACCTCAGAGTAACAAAGAGTGACTTTGGAAAGTCAAATTCCAACCCTCCCTCTACTTAGCCCACTGTGTAGATGCGAAGTTTCCTCTGATGTATCTGCCTCCCAAACTGGAGAGGGGAAACCACGAGGTGAGTTGGATCTTTCTACTTCCCTTCTAAAACAAGGAGGTGGGATTCAATGTTCCATGAGGTTCATCTACCTCTGACATCCTGTGATTCTATCCCCACTTCTCTGCTTCCTCTGAGACACCCTCAGGCCTACCTCTGAATAACAGTGAGCTCCTCCAATTCTAAGAGGCCTTGACATATCTGATTTTGTTCTGCATCATCCCCATGTCAAAGAACCCCTAGAGGTAAAGTCAGCCTGGAGGTTAAGTCTGTAAATAAGGGGTGCCCTATGAAACCAGTAATCAATACCCTTATATTCATTTCTATCATGCCGGACTGTTTCTGGGATCTTAAATGTGGGGCTGGTCAGTGATACGGTGTGAATGTTTGTGTCCTCCCAAAATTCGTAAATTGAAACCTCAACTTCCAAGATGATGGCCTTAAAAGTAGGGCCTCTGGGAGTTGATTGGGTCACGAGGTTGGAGCCCTCATGAATGGGATTAGTGCCGTTATAAAAGTTGCCCCTCCACCAACTGAGGACACATAGAAAGCATCATTCATGAAGAACAGGCCCTCACCAGAGAGCAAATCTGTTGGGTCCTTGGTCTTGGACTTCCCAGACTCCAAAACTGTGAGCAAAAATTTATGTTGTTTATAAATTACCCAGTCTAAGGTATTTTGTTATAGCTGAGACTAAGTCAGGGGTTACCATCTGGTGGAGACCTTGCATCCTAGTTAATTCATATATCCTTAGAGGCAAGCCCAGAATTTCTCTTTCCTTTGCAAATTCAACAGCAAGACAGGATCTCTATGCCATTCAGAAAAGCCAGTTTGTTCCTTGTAGAAAAGTCTAGTAACAGGAATTTTTACTCCAGTAGGTAATAGGTACATTTACTCCATCTTGAGCTCTCTGCGTCTAATACACATTATTCAGAATGCGATGGCATGCAGACCTGCATTCCTCCTCCCTTCAGCACTCCTTCTTCTGGACTGGCCTATGCCACCTCCTGTTCCACTGAACTGATTATTAAAAAAGAGATCACGTATGTAGAAAATAATCATGTTCACTGGAAGGAATGACATATTTTGTTAGCAAACGATTTACATTTCAAGGCTTTCACCTCTAACTTTGAAAATGAAGCTCGCAAGATGCTTAAAGATTATGTCTGTGAAGCAGATCCCAAAAAAATATTGTGCAAGAGAATGAAGATCTGTTTACTTTAGATTTATGTCAGTTTACCAAATAGCTGCAGTCCAAAGAGTTATTTATCCACTCATCCATTTATTAAATCTTTAAAAATACTTAAAAATCTTATGAGGCAATAGAATTTGAAGGTTTGTTGTTTGAATAATCAATAAAAGATGATGCGTAAGGCTGAAAGCCCCTATGTTAGTTTGTTAGGGCTGCCATGACTTGGTGGCTTGAACAACAGAAATTTGTTGTCTCTCAGTTCTGGAGGACAGAGGTTCTGGGAACAAGCTGTCAGCAGGATTGCTTTGTTCTGAGGTGTTTCTCCTTCTCTTAAAAATGGCCAGCTTCTCGAACTGTGTCCCTCTGTGCCTGCATGTCTGGTGGCTCTCGCTTTATGTCCTAACTCCTGTTCTTATAGAGACACCCTACTGACTTCATTTTAACTTATCTTTTTGAAGGTCATATGTTCAAACGGAATCGCATTCTCCAGTTCTGGGGTTAAGGCTTCGACATATGAATTTTAGGGGGAACAATTCAGCCCATACCAGCACCCCATGGGAGAGGGCAACAGAACAAAGCATTAGGGGTGCAGAGGGTTGTTTTTGTTTGCTTGTTTGCTTTCTTACAGAAACGGGTGAGCTGTGGGTGGAAATTATAAAGTTCAGAGTGTGCTCGCAAATCTACCCCAAACCATTCTCTTACTCACATGCATGACTTACCATCCTCCCAGACAGCCTCATGTATACTAGTTAGCCCATGCCTGCCCTCCCACCCACTCTGAATTAAGTGGAAGTGCCTAGAAGATGCAGTGTTTCACAGCGATTTCCATGAGAGGATCCCTACGGGCAGGGGAGAGGAAAGGAAGGTGGCCTGCCTCAAACTCAGTTTTTTTTGATATTGTGTGGTTTATTGAAAATTTTGTTTCAGAAAATAACAATGCTTATTAAATGTAAAGAAACAAATTTTAAATATTAACTCAATTTAAATTAATAGTTATTACAAATTATGTTTAAATTACTTGCCATCAAGTCAAACTATCACTCAAGGAAGAGTTTATTCACATCCTCAGTACCTCAGTACCTCCTGACATAGATTACACTCCTGGATAACACAAACCCTAGTACCTCCTGACATAGATTACACTCCTGGGTAACACACACCACAGTTAGAGAAGCCCCATCTAGGCAATCATTCTGTTCTGGGAGAGGATGAGAGAAGAACAGCAAACATCAACTGCTAAGGCAGGACAAGTTTCCGCTACTAATCATGTGGGAAGAAGCAGCTGCTTTTTCACTCCCCCTAAGGACTCAGGACTGATCATTCACTGATCCCTGGAAGGGTGTGTCAGGATGATCTGTACATCATCAGTTTCAGTAAACCACCAAGATCTGTATGCTGACCTTCATTTCACAACTCTTTCGCTTGTATTATTTATTCAAAGGGCGGGTTTATTTAACGACATGAGATTAGTTCTGAGCATGCTCCTTTAATGTTCAAGTTTCATTGTAAGGAGGGTTTGCTTCTGTAGTAACCCCTCTATTAAAATTCCTGGCACTCATTGTCAACCAATATTTCCCCTACAATATAAGGGTTAGTATTATGTAATATTAAATAAAGCACTAGGTGACTCTATTTAGATGGGCCCAGATGCTTTAGAGGAATGTTTATCTTGATGTTCAAGAACATTTTTCCAGTATCTTCCTGGGTCTCTATTTTTATGGGGAAATTACCCTTCTTTCTACTGTGTCATTGCCACAAGTATCTTGCTGGATTATATGGGCTAGACCATTTATCTCAACCGTTTATAGATTGGAAGGTAATAATAATAATTCTAACTATATAGAAAGCAAATCAACTTCCCTCCTTTAGTGAGGTTATTCGGGCTAAAGTAATAAATATCTTAAAGTACTCAGGAATTTATAAATTTAATTCCTCGAATAGTCTTCCAACAAAGAAACAAAAAAATAAAGATACCCAATACTTAATTTTTTTAGAATGAATTAGTGACATTTGAATGTAAAAATTTCAAGCTTTCTAGAATCTTAAATTGTTCCCACTTCATTTTATAAGAGGAATATTTTTGTTTTCTTTCTGTATCTCAATGGATCTCAGGAATACTGCCTGGAAGAGTAACTTTCTCCTCATTTTATCTAACTTTTATAGACTATTACCAAAACTCTCAAGATAGTGTGTGAGGTCTTATCATGTGACCATAATAGCGGGTCGCCCCGGATCCCGTTCAGCACCTTCCAGTTTCTCTACACGTATATTGCCGAAGTGGATGGGGAGATCTCTGCATCACACGTCAGCAGGATGCTAAACTACATTGAACAGGAAGTGTAAGTTAACTTTTACCCATTGGAGGTGAAAGAATACCAGGAAAACAAATCTAGCAGGCCAAGATAGTGAGATTATTGTATTATACTGCTCTGGAAATAGAAAAGTATTTTGAGAAACATGAAATATGGATCTGAAAGAAAAGGGGAAAGGGAAGGAGAAGAGGAAGGAAAAGAATGATATAGGACAATAATTCTTTGAGTCCTTCTGAGACTAGCAGTAGTGGCAGCAGCACCTGAGAACATGTTAGAAATGCAGAATCTCAAGCTACATCCTGGACCTATGGAATCATAAACTCTAGGGGTGGAGCCCAGGAATCTGTGTCTTTATAAGCCCCCCAGTAACTCTGACTCACACTTAGCTATGACCAGTGGAACCGAAGTGGAGGAGGAGGAGGAGGAGGAGAAGCAGGGTTAAAAGAAAAAGAGGGCTGGGCATGGTGGCTCACACCTGTAATCCTAGGGATGGCTTGAGCTCAGGAATTCAAGACCAGCCTGGGCAATATGGTGAAAACCCATCTTTACTAAAAATACAAAAATTAGCCGAGCACGGTGGTATGTGCCTGCACCAGTTAATTGGGAGAATGGCTTGAGCCCAGGAGGCAGAGGTTGCAGTGAGCCGAGATTGCACCAGTTACTCCAGCCTGAACGACAGAGCCAGACCCTGTCTCAGAAAACACACACACACACACACACACACACACACACACACACAGAGAGAGAGAGAAAAAGGAGCAACAGCAGAATTAATGTGAAATGAGAGAGTTATTTGTATATTGTCTTTCTAAGATTAACTGTCAATGAACTAACTGCAGATATACCTTTTTCCAAACAGAATTGGGCCTGATGGTATAATCACGGTGAATGACTTTACCCAAAACCCCAGGGTTCGACTGGAGTAAAAGCACAATTTTTGCAATTTTAAAGGGAGATACAGAGATGATTGTACTTCAGAATGACTGAAACCCATATACCACCCAAAATCAATTTTCTTGTACAACTGATACACACTAATAAACAATTAAACATATGAAATCAGAAATGTGTGGAATTAAGATGTGAAATTGTTGGAACAAAACACCTTCGTTACCAGGAGATTAGTATTCTTCCCACGTGGACACTGAGTAAAAGTGGCTGACAAAGCATGGATAGAAAATGCATCTCCAATCAAAGCCAGACTGTCAGACTTTAAAAAGTAGTACGTTAACCAGACACAGTGTTGTTGTTCTGTGATTGTTAGGCATAATTTAGATGAGTGCCTTTTATATGGTCAATTGAAGTTTTTACCAGTTTATTTCTCCATTTGTTGGTACTGTGCTAGTCATTCATTCATCCTCTCACTCATCAATATTTATTGAGGTTAGCTATGTGCCAGGAATAGGGTTGCCAGAAAAAAATACAGGGCACCCAGTTAAATTTGAATCTCAGATAAACAACAAATACGTTTTGTTTTGGTTTTTGCTAAACCTGGCAACGTTCTAGGAACTATGCTGGCTTGTGAGCACATACAAATAAATAATATCAGAATTCCACCTTCAAGGAGCTCACAGTCTAACACTAAGACATGAACATAAATCACTTTCATGCAAATGGCCTTGAGAAGAACTAACAGTATTCCAGAAAGTGTCAATGTCAACGGATTTTTCTGAAACCATATACAGATGTCATGGAACCCACTAGAGAAAATCCCCTACATGAGCCTAAGACCTTCTGACAAGGTCTTAAAGATTTTCCTTTCTCGAAGGAAACAGACGAGATTAACAGGCTATGATTATGGTTCTTAATATCAGGTGTGTCAAGGTCGCTGGGTCAGTCCCTACTATTTGTAATAATATCCCCTCTTAAAAGTTGCTTTTGCTCAAAAATCATGTTATGTTATATGCATATATCTCTCTACATCAATTGAGGAGAAATTTGTCTATTAGTGTCTAAAGGTAAGAGGAGATTGTGATTGGATGTTACCATGGTCCTTGATTTCTGACTCGAGTGAAACAATAAAAGGGACTTAAACAGATTCTTCCCCCACAGCACTGGGCCGCACCTGCAGAGATGGGCAACAACTAATCCTACCTGCTGTCTGCCTTCCTAGCCAAAGTGGCAGCTCATTTCTTTTTTTTTTTTTTTAACTATAAGTTCTAGGGTACATGTGCACAATGTGCACGTTTGTTACATATGTATCCATGTGAGTAGCCCCTCATTTCTATCTGCTCTGGAACCTAAGGCTGTTTGAGAAGGCTGAAGCACTACAGGTGAAACCTTGCACTGTAATTAATCAGGATTCGAGAATGAGTGAAATCCTTTAACCTGCCTCAGATTCTTGGTGTCTCTCAGTTTCTCTTTCACTGTGGCCGAATAACTGAAATATGGTCTTGTCTGCAAATAGAGAATAAAGGGGGACAGAGAGCCCCATTTGAAAGACTTTAAAATAACAAATTAGGTTCATACATGTAACAAAAGCAAGAGTCCTTTGTACATTTGGGAAAGCAGGTTGAAATCAGAAACTTAGTCTTGTTAGCCTTCAACATAATCCCTCAAGAGTGAGGCTAATGAAATTCCAATGATCAAAGAGTGTACTAGACACAGACATGAAGTTATTGGTGCTGTGGCTATCGGTGCTTACTGAGACTAAGCACAATTGGCGATACCATTGTTGCACTGCCAGTTGCTCATCTTTTGAGCCACTACTTGGTGTGTGCCATCTTCCTCCTTTCCTGCCCTGGTTCACTGGGGCAATGCTTGCTCTAAGCTATTGATATTGCTATGCCACAGCTGCTCACTAGGGACACAGTATCTACAGCACATCTGCCAAATCAACCTGCTTCTGCAGTCACCCCAAGGATGGAAAACAGCTTTGTGCTTTACCCTCTACCTGAGCTGTGCTGTATTAACAATATTATAAATACTGTATTAATGATAATAGCCAACATTTATTAAGCACTTATCATATGTAAGCCACTATGTATAGTGCTTTATACATTCTCTAATTTTTCCTTACAATATGATCTTATGAAGTCAGTGTCATTATCTCTAAGAAACAATCTTAGATAAGTTGTTCAATATCACTGGTGAGAAATAATTTGAATCCAGATCTGTCTGACTCCAAATCTATGATGCCTTGTATATATCCTCAGTGCCTGCGTAGGTATGGGATTCCTCCCACCCCACCCCCCACCTGAAATAATCCCTGAGAGAGAGATTTACATGCAAATAGTTTATTTAGGAGGCAATCCCAGGAACAGTGGAACAGGGTTAGGAAGTGTAAGATATCATAGTGATGCGAAGAAAGCTAATAAATGGTGTGTTATCTAGCCAGTTACTTCTATACCCCAATACTGCTGGGGAACTGCGGGAGACAGCATAGAACACATCTCAGAGTTATCCCAATCGAAGGGGGAGGAAGCTCTTCATCCATCACTGGATAATCCTCACCTGTCATTGACTGAGGGCTTCTTCCAGGGGAATTAATGTTCTGCCTTTCCAGCTTGCCTCAGCTTGCTCCTTTTGCTCCAGAAAAAAAAGGCTCTCGGCCAGGAAGTCATAGATGTTCACAATAACAAGCCACCCGCATCTGCTACGCTGCCTTACAAATATTCTAATAAAGCAAAATTTTAACATTTTAATCATTATTAATGTTTCTCTCTTTGGGTCAGGCACAAGTCTTCAGGGTCTGCAGGGCAATAAGTGACTGTCATTGTGCTGTATTAAAGTTCACATCTGACCCACAAACGTGGCACATTTTCCCCAACCATTTCTTCCTTGTGATCAGATCATTCCAAAGGGGGTCCCTTGATTCTTGCTGCCAACAGATCCTTGTCAGACCCATCCTACTGGCTTTCCTATCATAATGAGCAATATCTATAGAGTCCCAGCATGACCCCAGTTAAACTGTCAAATGAAGGCCCTTGTAACATATGGTTTGTATTTCTCCTTTAAAACAAATTTCAGGAAGCAATAAAATCAGGATTTTATAAAGCAAAAACAGTGGGCTCTTTCTTTCCTAAATTAAGCTATTTTGATTAAAGTGAAGACTGCAGATACATAAGCTTCAGTGGGAAATGCAAAGATTATGGCTCAATTCCATTTTCTTTATGCTCCATGCCCTTCCTCTCCTTGATGCTATTCCATCAGGGACCTACCATCCCTAGTTAACCAACCACTTCCAGGATCACCAGGGCCCTGCAACAGAAGGAGCTGGACACCCCAGTGTGGAAGGCTGGTTTTGAATTAGGTTAGAATAGGAATCTTAACCTGAAATCCTTGGAGAGGCTCCTGAATGCCTCTGATAACATTATATATAAAACTATGTTTCCAAAATGTGCTCTTTAGCATTTTTCTGAAGAAAAAATTATAAAGCTTTGAGCAACTTCTCAAATTTGTATAATATCTCAAAAGGCCAAGAACCTTTGGGTTCAAAATAGCCCCAGAGAGCACTAAATGGCTTGAGGAGAGGCAATAACACAGTCTCTCAGATCTTTCCAAGCAAAACTGAGCTCACGCTCCCAACATGAGACTTTTTATCTATAGCCTCTTACTTTTTGAATCTTAGGTCCTGGCCATAAATCTGTGTTTTTAGTTTAGATCTTCATGTATTTCAACTTTGGTCATTTCCTATAAACTGGAACGTGGTCAAACCTGAACAGAGACTTTCACACTTCAGAGGTGAGCCAATTGGCAAAGTCATTGGTCCAATGTGCTGAATTATGAAAGACTGGATAGACAAGCAGAGCTGTGTGTCCATGATACTAGAGGGACTAAACCTCCAGACCAAGCTCAAAGGGCTAGTCCCGGATAATCCTGAGCCTCAGACATTCAAGTAGCTGTCAGCCCCAATGCACCAAAGCAGTCCAAACAATGGTTGATTCATTGGTTTATTCAACAAATAATTAAGAAATTCCTACAAGTGCAAGGGATTGTGCTAGGCACTGGGGATACTGCTCTGAACAAGGTGAGGTACCTGCTTTCATAGAGATTAAATTCTACTTAGGAAGACAGACATTACATAACTAAACACAAGTTACATTACATAACTAAACACAAGTTTATAATTGTGAGAAATGATGCTACTACATAGTAGCATGGGGCACGGGCACACAGTTAGTTTGCAGGGGCAAGATAGAGAAGCTTTCTTGAGGAATTAATTTCAGAGCAAGTTCGGAAGCCACAGGCAACTCAGAAAGGTGTATTTGCAGCCCACACGTCTTTGCCACGCTCCAGACTCAACTATCTGGTAGCCAACTTGACATCTTTTCTTGGATGATTCCAAAGTACTCCCTAACTTAACATATCCAAAAATGACTTTTCTGGTTTGTATTTTTTTCATAAAAAAATGTTGGAGAGAAATGAGTTCATAAGCTTCCTTCCTAAATGCGGATCTCTCCCACCACCTGCCAAGATACAAAACCCAGAAACCAGGGTCAACAAATACCTCCCCACTGCCTTACTTTCCAACTCTGTCACCAAGTGCTCTCCATTTTGCCTCCTATGCGTCTCTCAAATATGTCCTCTTCACCTTCCCTCACCACCACCTGCCTTAGGTCCCCTCATCTCCTCCCAGCTACCAATATATTTCATCTGGACTTCCTATCAATCTGGTCCTCACAGGAAACAGAAGACAATCTAGAGTTTTGAAGATAATTAAAAGGTTTACAGAACGGACAAGGAAAACAACAAGGGGGTTGAGGCACCCAGGGACCATTATCACCCCTAAGACTGAAGGGACAAAGGGAAGGACATGTTTTATTAGAGTGTGAGAGGACTGGAGCTGCAGGGATTCCCCTGACGATGCAGAGGGCCAGTGCATCAGCCATATGGTGCTGAGATAGGAGGAATATCCTATTCTCTCCCTCTTCTATTGACTAAACAGAACCTGAAGCTGGAGGGCATGTCTGACTGATGTCAGTCCAAAGAGAGGGCAGAGAATGGATGCAGGAGGAGAGAACTTGTTTACACCCATACTTGCCTTTTCCCCAAGCAGCCTCTTTGCTAGTGATTAGCAAACTTCTTCTGTAAAGGCCCAGACAGTAAATATTTTAGATTTGGCAGGCTAGATGGTCTCTATCACAAATACTTAACTTTGGCAGTTATAGCACAGATAATGTGTAAACACATTAGTGTGACTGTGTTCCAACAAAACTTTATAACACTGAGATGATTTTCAGGTAAGTTTTCACATCACAAAATATCATTCTTTTGACTTAAAAAAAAAAAAACTACTTGGAAATGCAAAAACTGTTCTCAGGCTGTATCCAAGAATGGCAGACTGAATTTAGCCAGGGACTGTAGATTTCGGATTCCTGCTCTACACTACAGCCATGGGTCTTTGTAAAACCCCAGTCAGTTCACTGTGCCCCCTGCCTGAACTTTTACATATTCCTAATGGCCTTAGGATAATAAGCCAAATCATGTAGCCTATGAGGACTGCATAGTCTGGCCCTACATATATTTCCATCCACACTTCAGCAGCAAGAGCCTCCCTGGGTTTCTCTTTCTCAACATCATGCTGTCTCCACATCTTTAGAATCCTCTGCTCTCCACTCTCTATCTAGCTCATTTGCAGATCTCAGTTCACTGCAACATTATTTATAATAGCAAATAACAAGGGGTGGGGGCATAATATTCCCAACACTAGGGAAATGAATCATGGAACACCAGGCAGCCATTTTATAATTGTAGATTAATGAGAAACAATATTGATTAGATATTAAGAGAAAACACTCATGTTAAAGTAATACCTATTATTTCATATTGCTGTAATACATTTATACATATATACGTAGGTGGAAAAAATCTTGAAGGGAATGCACCAAGCTGTTCAGAGTGATAACTCATGGGCAATGAGGTTATGGGTTATTTTTCCTTTCTGCTGATCTCTATTTTCTAAAATAAATATGTATCAAGAAAAATCAAGATGAATTTTTAAAAATCAACTTAACTAAAAAAAAATCCTGAATTTCAGGTGAATATGTTAGAAAGTTATGAAGTTATGAGAGGGCTGGGGAAGGAAAGGAGAAGTTTTCACAGTTTGATCTAATTCAAAACTAAATCTGTGAAATACTCGTTTCCTAAAATCACTCAGGATAAGTGTGTGATATATTGGTGGACATATTTTAGTTCCTGGGCTTTGACATTAATGGTAACAGACTTTTAAAGGGTAGCTCTTTTCTCCATTAAAAAGCAATGAGGCTGGGCATGGTGGCTAACCACTGTAATTCCAGCACTTTGGGAGGCCAAGGCAGGCAGATCACCTGAGGTCAAGAGTTCGAGACCAGCCTAGCCAACATGGCAAAACCCTTTCTCTACTAAAAATACAAAAATTAGCCGCGTGTGGTGGCGTGCACCTGTAATACCAGCTACTAGGGACGCTGAGGCAGGAGAATCGCTGGAACCCAGGAGGCAGAGATTGCAGTGAACTGAGATTGCGCCACTGCCCTCCTGTCTGGGTGACAGTTGAAACGGAATAAACTGAGTTATCTCTCTTCAATTTGATTTAAATCATTAACCCCAAACCCAATGCCTTAAAAACCAATGACTAAAATCTTCATTAAACTGAGTGCACATGCCAATATTAAGAATGCTGTGTCATTCTTCATCAAAAGTAATTACCTCAACACAAGAGGAGACAAGTACGCATGGAAGTAAACCCCAAACCCCAACTAACGAACATCTGAGATCAGTGGCCACAGGGAATAATTCTGAAATTGTCATCACACTCAGGCAAAGATAACAACCCGGAGGTCTTATTTTTATAGAATATCAAGAACGAAATCATCCAAAAGGCACACGATGCCAAAATAAAAATAAAGAGCGAAAACCCAAAAAGTCGCGCGCAATTCCTTCTGAAACCTATCCGCCTCCTACCCCTGACCCTTCCTCTGGTGCTGGCGGGTTCTCGTCCCTGTTTCCCCCACCGCAAGCCCTGGAACCGCACCGCTTAACTCTTCTTGGCGGCCCCGCCCCGGCCAGGCCTAGGCCCCGCCCCATTCGCCGTCTATTGGCTTTTCCTACCCTCTGCCGGTGGGTGACGAGCCTGGAAGCCGGCGGGATCTATTGCGCACGCCCAAGGCGCTGGGCCTGGAGCAGGAGAAAGGGAGTGGAGGCGGGTCGCAGACTATGAAGCGCGGCGTTCGGCGGGATCCTTTCCGGAAGCGGAAGCTGGGCGGGCGGGCCAAGAAGGTCCGGGAGCCCACGGCGGTTAATTCTTTTTACCGTGAGGCTTCACTTGTTTCGGTCTGGGCTTCTCTGAGGCTGCGAGAGATGGTCAGGTCCGGATCTCGACCGGGCCAGGTGAGGGCTGAGGACCTGAGGAGTCCACTGTGGGGATGGCTCGAGGGACAGGGGGGTTTTCGGGCCAGGGACTTGTAAAACTATGCTCGAAAAAAGACAAAGACAATGAGGCGACATTAAAGTGCTGGGACAGAGGTGCAAAGAACACCTAATCTTCCCGTCGTAACACAGCCGCTCTCGGTGTGTTTCTGTTTAATTATCGTAGCCCGCCGGCTTTGGGGTAAGACCGGGGTTCGAGTCCCAGCCTTCGCCGCTGGCGCGAGTGACTTAAGCTTTCCTAGCTTCGGCCACCTGCAGTTTGAGAGTCTACTAGTTTTTACTTATCAGAACTTTCTATTCTTTAGCTGCAAATAGGCAGAAATAAGCATAAAATCCTGTCTCAAAGAATTGAGAAGGTTAAATCAGAGAACCCGGTAAAAACATCGATCACACAGTTGATAGACATACAACAACATTTAGTTCCCTTAAAAACTCGTAGTTTGCCACCATCTTGATAAACAGCAGCTAACATTTAGATAGGACTTATGTGGTAGATACTACTCTAAGTTATGTATTACATAAAATAACTCATTTCATAGTCACAATATCCTTATGAGGTAAGTACTATTATCCCTATTTTATATATGAGGAAATCGAGGGCCGGAGGGTTCAAATAACTTAGCAGTTACACAGCTGTGGAAAGAAGAATCAGACTCACAAAGCTGATGCCAGTCCATTCTTCTTTTAAACATTTTACTTAGTAGATGTATGACTTTGAACAAACTTTTCTGAAGTTTAGGTTCCCACCTCACAGAAATAATGATAACTCACAGGGTATGGATAAAGTGGAAATGAAAGACCTTAGCGCACTCTGAGTCATTCTGCAAAGGCAGTTTTATCTTGTACTTGTTGGTAGGAGATATGACTACTAAGAAATGCTTGTATGTTTCTCAAATAGCAAAATTAAAAGTTTAGTGATAATAACCCAGTAGAAGTAAGTGTAAAATAAAGCAAACTGATTCTCCTGTATTGTGATTAGGACACTCCTTTTGGAGAGCAGCTTTGCAGTTTGTATCAAGGGTTATTAAATTACTAATAACCTTTCACCAAATAATTTTCCTTTTAATCCTAAATATGAAACGGCTGTTTTCAATAAATAGGCTTATTCCAGGTTTGTTTTCTTGATTGTGAAAAATAGGAAGCAAACCAAGACCATATTATATTACTTCCACTGAAGGAAATATTATACAACCATTAAAAATTTCTGAATATGAAAAAGATTTAAAAGTAGAAAACACAGGATTTAAAATTGCAAATATCTAGTTATATGACTAAGTAAAAAATGCATATAAAAAAAGATTGGAAGCCCCGGTAGCAAAGAACACGTCTAGTACCTAGATCTTGGTTTCCAAGTACCACTGTCCACTAAGGAGTCCTGGCTTTTTGGAGAAATGACCAACTCCAGGGCTGAGCGGGGGAATTATAAGAAGAACGTGGATACATCAAACTGAAAAGCTTCTGCACAGTACAGGAAATGATTAATGGAGAGAAAAGGCAGTCTACAGAATGGGAGAAAATATTTCCAAGCCATGTGTCTGATAAATAATCCAAAATACATACAAGGAATTTCTATAACTCAAAAGCAGAACAACACATAACCTGGTTAAAAAATGAAAAAAGGATATGAATAGACATTTCTCCAAAGATGTACAGATGGCCAACAGGTATATGAAAAGATGCTCAACATCACTAATCATCAAGGAAATGCAAATTAAAACCACAATGAGCTATCACCTAACACCTGTTAGGATGACTTATTAAAAAAACAGAAACAAGTATTGGCAAGGATTTGGAAGAATTGGAACCCTTGTACACTGTCAATGGGAATGTAAAATGCTATAGCCGCTTTGGAAAACAATATGGAGAGTCCTCACCAAATTAAAAATAGAACTATATCACCCAGCAATTCTACTTCTGGGAATTTATCCAAAAGAATTGAAATCAGGATATAGAAGAGATATTTGCACTCTCGTGTTCATTGCAGCACTATTCACAATAGCCAAAATGTGGAAACAATCCAAAAGTCTATCTACAGATGAATAGATAAAGAAAATATGGTATATACATGCAATGGACTATTATTCAGCCTTTAAAAAGAAGGAACTAACTGTCATATGCACCAACAGAGACGAACCTTGAAGACATTATGCTAAGTGAAATAAGCTAGTCACAGAAGGACAAATATTGCATTATTTTACTTATATAAAGTATCTAAAATAGTTAAAACTCACAGAAACAGAATGTGAGCATGGATTGGGCATGAACCAGAGGGATTTTTGTTTTTTGTTTTTTGTAAAGAGCAGTATTGGGATAATTGGCAACTTGCGAATAAGGTCTGAACATTAGGTCAAAATTCTGTATCCATGTTAATTTCCTGGTTTTGATAATTATACTATGGTTATATTAGAGAATGACCTTGTTTTTAGGAAATATTTAGGAGTAAAGGAGTATTGTATCTGCAACTTAACTCTAATGGTTCAGGCAGAAAGTAATGCTGTATATATATATTGAGAGAGAATATGGAAAACGTCCAGGGTCACAGAATCTGAAGCATATATAGGGCTTCTTTGTACTATTATTTCATAATAGAAACTACAAAAAAAAAATTGAAAGGAATTGTTCCAATATGATAGTTACTGTTTCAAGGTGCTTTTATCATGGGTAATTTTCTGTACTAGATTTTCTATAATATAGCCTTGTGTATATTTTTTGAAGAAACACCATATATAACCTTACAGTTATGCCAGACATGTACCTCAGACAGTGTACTTAAAAAAACATTTTTTTTTTGAAGAATAATTGTGGTAGTTGTTTTTGGACTCGATCCAGGGTAGAGTATTACAGTGTCATGGCTTGGATTTGTTATTATGATTCCAGCCAGGACATCGACATAGATATACCAAAGGGAAAGACCCTGAGAGTGTGACACAGAGACCAGTGGAGTGATGTTCTCACTGCTGGCTTCATGACCCTCCATCATATTCCAAGTTATCTCAAGAAGTATAATTCTTACCAACCCAGTTTTTAAAAAATGTATTCTCAGTGACATTCTTAGAAGGATGGAGCGTATCTTCAAGTATATAATAGAATGCCATGTAACTCCAGAAAGTTTGGTAGTTACTGCTCAAAGCTATCTTGAGATGAAATATGTAAATATGTCAAGATAAATTGTAAATGAAGCTGCCAACAGTGACTACATCTGGAGGGTGGAACGAGGAGGGAGTCAGGGACTTTCTTGTGTCTATTTAAAATTATTTTGAATAGAGATTATATTTATCTGATGTAAAGTTATTAAGATATAAAATAGTATACCATGGAAAGTGTCCCTTCTCACTCTGTCCCCCAGATACTCAGTTTCCCTCCCCGGTGGCATCCATGATTAACTGTTTCTGGCATAACTCCCAAGATACTGGATGCATGTAAAAGCAAATGCTTATTTTTTTCCTCTTTTTCTACACAAAATGTTGTCCATTATGTCACTTTTAAAACAAAAAAATTTAAGAAAACAACAGTGATATATGAATTTAAAAAGTAAGATTAAGACAATGAGATGTAGATAAAGAGAAAGGGCAGAGTTCTTGCTGGTCTAATCAGGCATTCCAAAGAATGTACATAAAAGGAAGCAGAGTTAAAAACTCTGTTCTGTATCTTGAATTAACTTGTATGTTTCAAAGAATTTGGGAATATAGAACATATTTTGGGATTAGTATAGTCTGAACTTAGTGTAGTGGTTAATTCCGGTTTAAAATAATATCTCAATTTCCTTTTTACCTTAAACAGACTTAAGGAACAAATATATGTGTTGTTTGCTTGACATTTTACATAAAAGAAATTTAATATATGAATTAAATTGTAATTGTGGATTTTTAGGATAGATCGCATTAATTAAAACAGTGAATAATATGGTACATACAATGGAATATTATTTGACCTCAAAAAGGAAGAAAAATTTTGACACATGCTACAATATAGATGAAGCTTGAAGACATTATGCTAAGGGAAATAAGCCAGTCACAAAAGGACAAATATTGTATTATTCCGGTTATATAAAGTTTCTAGAGTAGTCAAATTCATAGAAGTTAGGTTGGTAGTTGTTAGGGTCAGGGGGAAGAGGGGATGGCAAGGTATTGTTTGATGGGTACAGAGTTTCAGTTTGAGAAGATGAATAAAAGAAAAAAATGACATTAAATTTTGTCAAGATAGCATATTGAAAATATAACAGAAAAATGTTTATCTGCTATAATATATTATGTCATAGGTGTTATCTTCAGGAAGGCACACTGGACCTGCTAAATTAACAAATGGAAAGAAAGCGTAAGTACTTATGAAGACGTTTACAACTTCAGATTTCAAGATGTTTTTCAGGTCTTTGGGCTGGATGAGATGTTGTCTACCCCAGAAAATTAGGTAGGCCTCTACTGTCACAAGCTCTGGGGAACAACTTTTTATATCTACCCATGTTAATCATTTTAGTATTTAACAGTCTTTCTAATCTTCAAAATGTGTTTATAAATTCATCTTGTACATGGTTGGACAAGCTTTCTTGTCTTTGCTGAAAAGAAGATGACTGCTTACTAATGTATTTTGGGGAAAATATTTGTAAAAATATTAATGAGCTTGTTTTCCAGGACCTATTTAAGAAAAATGTCACGTTTTAATGCAGATTCTGGCTATTCCATCCATTCTGATTCAGAAAGTCAGGTAAGATTGAATAGATACAATACACACTATTTTAGTTTTCAGATAGTAGCTAAAAAGTAGGAATAAAATGCAAAGTATTAATTGCTGTAAGGAAGTATGAAGTCTGTTGCTTTAAAGCATCTTTTCTACCAATAATAAATTGTTTGTAAATAAACAAATTTTAAAACTACATAATATATATTTTTTCCTACACTAACAGTTATATACAAATGTATTCTAAATGACTTTATTCCTTACAGGCGGAAACTGTACACGGGCTTGATGGTTGTGCTTCTTTGCTGAGGGACATTTTGAGAAATGAAGATTCAGGTTTATTTTTTTAAATTCTTTGCTGAACACCTTATCTCAATTAAGTCATTATTTTGATGTTAACACATTTTTGTTTTATTAATAGGTTCAGAAACAGCATATTTAGAAAACAGATCTAATTCTAGACCTTTAGAAAACAAAAGATATGGATCAAAAAAGAAAAGACGTGAAAAACATACTATTCCTTTGGTAGTCCAGAAAGAAACATGTAAGCCTTTTTTCTCTTAGTTATTTAAAGATAATCCTTAATTGTGGGTATTTTGATCAATTATCAGGATTATGCAGTTGACTTTCATTTTAATAATCAGTATTGGTTAGGTTTATGTGTGCTTATGCCTTTCTGTATTCAGCTTCTAATCACTGAGTAGTCCACTTTGCTTGCTATCATTTTCTCAAGAAGAAAAGTAGAAAAAGAGACTGAGTTTTGTAGGAGAAAAAGTTCAAACTCAGAATGACATTTGCGAGGTATATAGAGTTATCTTAATTTTCCCTGCCACTCGTTTTCATAGATAATCATAAATTGGTTGTATTTCAGGTATATACTTCTAGTAGTTTCTTTAAGATTATTATATTTATATGTGTGTGTGTGTATATATGTGTGTGTATATATATATATATGTCCTAAGTTAGTCAAGCCGAACTTGTCAAGCTGCACAGTTAGGATACATGGTACATAAGGAGGTAAAATTGGATCAATAAGGAAAGAGAGCCTGCTGCTGATTGATGGTGAATGTAGCCAAGGGTACTTTACATCCTCACAGCTAACTTTTCCTAGTTTAGAACAAGAAAGTTTTGGTTATGTTGTCCCTTGGAGGCCTAGAGAACAAGATAGCCCATAATGAAGATGAAAAAGTCCACAATGGGAATTCAGATGGACGAGAATTAGACTAGCCAGTTCTATAGTTCAGGTGGGCCAGAAATGTCAGCACTGTAGGGCATGCTTAGATTCAGCTTGGCCGAGGAATGAAGTTTAGAAAGTCTTATAAGGCAGTATCCCTATATATTAAGAGATCAGGATTTAGGCAAGGAGGCTGAGAAAGTGTCAGTAGAGCATTCGTGGGACTAGAGGTTGATGTTTCAGATAGTCCCGAGGTAGAGAACTAAGGCAGGGGAAACGTAACTCATCTTGGAAGCCAGTAACAATAGCCTTATATTATCATGGCCTGTACTATTCAAGATGGTAGCCACTGGCCACATGTGGCTATTCAGCACTTGAAATATGACTAGTACGACCAAGGAATTGAATTTTTAATGTTATTTAATTTAAATTAATTTACAATTAAATTTGAAAACTGTAATTGATCCAGTTATTATAAAACTTTTAAGTATGTTTGGAATAAATTGGGCATGTGAACCTACCTTTTCAAGTGTAAATTTTATTAAATCTGAATATAGACCAAGTATTTCTGATGAGAATTGAGCATCTAGATTGTGCTTTATGTAAAATATATGCCAGATTTAGAAGATTTAATACAAAATTTTGGTTATTATACACTGACATGTTAATATTTTGGATATATTGATTTAAATAAATATGAAAAGTAATTTTACCTATTATGTAGTTACTGGAAATTTTTTTTTTTTTGTATTTTGGTTCTATTCTTTTATTCTATCAATCAATCAATTTATCATCTATCTTTTTCTTTTTCTTCTGTAATTTTTTTTATTATTATTATTATACTTTAAGTTCTAGGGTACATGTGCATAACGTGCAGGTTTGTTACATATGTATACTTGTGCCATGTTGGTGTGCTGCACCCATCAACTCGTCATTTACATCAGGTATAACTCCCAATGCAATCCCTCCCCCCTCGCCCCTCCCCATGATAGGCCCCGGTGTGTGATGTTCCCCTTCCCAAGTCCAAATGATCTCATTGTTCAGTTCCCACCTATGAGTGAGAACATGCGGTGTTTGGTTTTCTGTTCTTGCGATAGTTTGCTGAGAATGATGGTTTCCAGCTGCATCCATGTCCCTACAAAGGACACAAACTCGTCCTTTTTTATGGCTGCATAGTATTCCATGGTGTATATGTACCACATTTTCTTAATCCAGTCTGTCACTGATGGACATTTGGGTTGATTCCAAGTCTTTGCTATTGTGAATAGTGCCACAATAAACATTCGTGTGCATGTGTCTTTTTTTTTTTTTTTTTTGAAATCGTTTCGCTATATACCCAGTAATGGGATGGCTGGGTCATATGGTACATCTAGTTCTAGATCCTTGAGGAATCGCCATACTGTTTTCCATAATGGTTGAACTAGTTTACAATCCCACCAACAGTGTAAAAGTGTTCCTATTTCTCCACATCCTCTCCAGCACCTGTTGTTTCCTGACTTTTGAATGATCGCCATTCTAACTGGTGTGAGATGGTATCTCATTGTGGTTTTGATTTGCATTTCTCTGATGGCCAGTGATGATGAGCATTTTTTCATGTGTTTGTTGGCTGTATGAATGTCTTCTTTTGAGAAATGTCTATTCATATCCTTTGCCCACTTTTTGATGGGGTTGTTTGTTTTTTTCTTGTAAATTTGTTGGAGTTCTTTGTAGGTTCTGGATATTAGCCCTTTGTCAGATGAGTAGATTGCAAAAATTTTCTCCCATTCTGTAGGTTGCCTGTTCACTCTGATGGTAGTTTCTTTTGCTGTGCAGAAGCTCTTTAGTTTAATGAGATCCCATTTGTCAATTTTGGCTTTTGCTGCCGTTGCTTTTGGTGTTTTAGACATGAAGTCTTTGCCCATGCCTATGTCCTGAATGGTACTACCTAGGTTTTCCTCTAGGATTTTTATGGTATTAGGTCTAACATTTAAGTCTCTAATCCATCTTGAATTAATTTTCGTATAAGGAGTAAGGAAAGGATCCAGTTTCAGCTTTCTACTTATGGCTAGCCAATTTTCCCAGCACCATTTATTAAATAGGGAATCCTTTCCCCATTTCTTGTTTCTCTCAGGTTTGTCAAAGATCAGATGGCTGTAGATGTGTGGTATTATTTCTGAGGACTCTGTTCTGTTCCATTGGTCTATATCTCTGTTTTGGTACCAGTACCATGCTGTTTTGGTTACTGTAGCCTTGTAGTATAGTTTGAAGTCAGGTAGCGTGATGCCTCCAGCTTTGTTCTTTTGACTTAGGATTGTCTTGGAGATGCGGGCTCTTTTTTGGTTCCATATGAACTTTAAAGCAGTTTTTTCCAATTCTGTGAAGAAACTCATTGGTAGCTTGATGGGGATGGCATTGAATCTATAAATTACCTTGGGCAGTATGGCCATTTTCACGATATTGATTCTTCCTATCCATGAGCATGGTATGTTCTTCCATTTGTTTGTGTCCTCTTTTATTTCACTGAGCAGTGGTTTGTAGTTCTCTTTGAAGAGGTCCTTCACATCCCTTGTAAGTTGGATTCCTAGATATTTTATTCTCTTTGAAGCAATTGTGAATGGAAGTTCATTCATGATTTGGGTCTCTGTTTGTCTGTTACTGGTGTATAAGAATGCTTGTGATTTTTGCACATTAATTTTGTATCCTGAGACTTTGCTGAAGTTGCTTATCAGCTTAAGGAGATTTTGGGCTGAGATGATGGGGTTTTCTAAATATACAATCATGTCATCTGCAAAGAGGGACAATTTGACTTCTTCTTTTCCTAACTGAATACCCTTTATTTCTTTCTCTTGCCTGATTGCCCTAGAACACTGTGTTGAATAGGAGTGGTGAGAGAGGGCATCCCTGTCTTCTGCCAGTTTTCAAAGGGAATTTTTCCAGTTTTTGCCCATTCAGTATGATACTGGCTGTGGGTTTGTCATAAATAGCTCTTATGATTTTGAGATGCGTTCCATCAATACCGAATTTATTGAGCATTTTTAGCATGAAGGGCTGTTGAATTTTGTCAGAGGCCTTTTCTGCATCTATTGAGATAATCATGTGGTTTTTGTCTTTGGTTCTGTTTATATGCTGGATTACGTTTATTGATTTGCATATGTTGAACCAGCCTTGCATCCCAGGGATGAAGCCCACTTGATCATGGTGGATAAGCTTTTTGATGTGCTGCTGGATCCGGTTTGCCAGAATTTTATTGAGGATTTTTGCATCGATGTTCATCAGGGATATTGGTCTAAAATTTTCTTTTTTTGTTGTGTCTCTGCCAGGCTTTGGTATCAGGATGATGTTGGCCTCATAAAATGAGTTAGGGAGGATTCCCTCTTTTTCTGTTGATTGGAATAGTTTCAGAAGGAATGGCACCAGCTCGTCCTTGTACCTCTGGTAGAATTCAACTGTGAATCCATCTGGTCCTGGACTTTTTTTTGTTGGTAGGCTATTAATTATTGCCTCAATTTCAGAGCCTGCTATTGGTCTATTCAGGGATTCAGCTTCTTCCTGGTTTAGTCTTGGGAGAGTGTAAGTGTCCAGGAAATTATCCATTTCTTCTAGATTTTCTAGTTTATTTGCGTAGAGGTGTTTATAGTATTCTCTGATGGTAGTTTGTATTTCTGTGGGGTCAGTGGTGATATCCTCTTTATCATTTTTTATTGCGTCTATTTGATTCTTCTCTCTTTTCTTCTTTATTAGTCTTGCTAGCGGTCTATCAATTTTGTTGATCTTTTCAAAAAACTAACTCCTGGATTCATTGATTTTTTTGGAGGGTTTTTTGTGTCTCTATCTCCTTCAGTTCTGCTCTGATCTTAGTTATTTCTTGCCTTCTGCCAGCTTTTGAATGTGTTTGCTCTTGCTTCTCTAGTTCTTTTAATTGTGATGTTACAGTGTCAATTTTAGATCTTTCCAGCTGTCTCTTGTGGGCATTTAGCGCTATAAATTTCCCTCTACACACTGCTTTAAATGTGTCCCAGAGATTCTGGTATGTTGTATCTTTGTTCTCATTGGTTTCAGAACATCTTTTATTTCTGCCTTAATTTCGTTATGTACCCAGTAGTCATTCGGGAGCAGGTTATTCAGTTTCCATGTAGTTGAGCGGTTTTGATTGAGTTTCTTAGTCCTGAGTTCTAGTTTGATTGCACTGTGGTCTGAGAGATAGTTTGTTATAATTTCTGTTCTTGTACATTTGCTGAGGAGTGCTTTACTTCCAATTATGTGGTCAATTTTGGAATAAGTGTGATGTGGTGCTGAGAAGAATGTATATTCTGTTGATTTGGGGTGGAGAGTTCTATAGATGTCTATTAGGTCCGCTTGCTGCAGAGATGAGTTCAATTCCTGGATATCCTTGTTAACTTTCTGTCTCGTTGATCTGTCTAATGTTGACAGTGGGGTGTTGAAATCTCCCATTATTATTGTATGGGAGTCGAAGTCTCTTTGTAAGTCTCTAAGGACTTGCTTTATGAATCTGGGTGCTCCTGTGTTGGGTACATATATATTTAGGATCATTAGCTCTTCCTGTTGAATTGATCCCTTTACCATTATGTAATGGCCTTCTTTGTCTCTTTTGATCTTTGATGGTTTAAAGTCTGTTTTATCAGAGACTAGTATTGCAACCCCTGCTTTTTTTTGCTCTCCATTTGCTTGGTAGATCTTCCTCCATCCCTTTATTTTGAGCCTATGTATGTCTCTGCACGTGAGATGGGTCTCCTGAATACAGTAAACTGATGGGTCTTGACTCTTTATCCAGTTTGCCAGTCTGTGTCTTTTAATTGGACCATTTAGCCCATTTACAATTAAGGTTAATATTGTTATGTGTGAACTTGATCCTGCCATTATATTAACTGGTTATTTTGCTTGTTAGTTGATGCAGTTTCTTCCTAGCCTTGATGGTCTTTACATTTTGGCATGTTTTTGCAATGGCTGGTACTGGTTGTTCCTTTCCATGTTTAGTGCTTCCTTCAGGGTCTCTTGTGAGGCAGGCCTGGTGGTGACAAAATCTCTAAGCATTTGCTTATCTGGAAAGGATTTTATTTCTCCTTCACTTATGAAACTTAGTTTGGCTGGATATGAAATTCTGGGTTTAAAATTCTTTTCTTTAAGAATGTTGAATATTGGGCCCCACTCTCTTCTGGCTTGTAGAGTTTCTGCCGAGAGATCTGCTGTTAGTCTGATGGGCTTCCCTTTGTGGGTAACCTGACCTTTCTCTCTGGCTGCCCTTAAGATTTTTTCCTTCATTTCAACTTTGGTGAATCTGGCAATTATGTGTCTTGGAGTTGCTCTTCTCGAGGAGTATCTTTGTGGCGTTCTCTGTATTTCCTGAATTTGAATGTTGGCCTGCCCTACTAGGTTGGGGAAGTTCTCCTGGATGATATCCTGAAGAGTGTTTTCCAACTTGGTTCCATTTTCCCCCTCACTTTCAGGCACCCCAATCAGACGTAGATTTGGTCTTTTTACCTAATCCCATACTTCTTGCAGGCTTTGTTCATTTCTTTTTCTTCTTTCTTTAGATTTCTCTTCTCACTTCATTTCATTTATTTGATCCTCAATTGCTGATAATCTTTCTTCCAGTTGATCAAGTCAGTTACTGAAGCTTGTGCATTTGTCACGTATTTCTCGTGTCATGGTTTTCATCTCTGTCAGTTCGTTTATGGCCTTCTCTGCATTAATTATTCTAGTTATCAATTCTTCCACTCTTTTTTCAAGATTTTTAGTTTCTTTGCACTGGGTACGTAATTCCTCCTTTAGCTCTGAGAAGTTTAATGGACTGAAGCCGTCTTCTCTCATCTTGTCAAAGTCATTCTCCGTCCAGCTTTGATCTGTTGCTGGCGATGAGCTGCGTTCCTTTGCAGGGGGAGATGCACTCTTATTTTTTGAATTTCCAGCTTTTCTGCCCTGCTTTTTCCCCATCTTTGTGGTTTTATCTGCCTCTGGTCTTTGATGATGGTGACGTACTGATGGGGTTTTGGTGTGGGTGTCCTTCCTGTTTGTTAGTTTTCCTTCTAACAGTCAGGACACTCAGCTGTAGGTCTGTTGGAGATTGTTTGAGGTCCACTCCAGACCCTGTTTGCCTGGATATCAGCAGCAGAGGCTGCAGAAGATAGAATATTTCTGAACAGCGAGTGTACCTGTCTGATTCTTGCTTTGGAAGCTTCCTCTCGTACTCTCCGGGGTACTCCACCGTTTGAGGTATGGGGTGTCAGTCTGCCCCTAGTGGGGGATGTCTCCCAGTTAGGCTACTCAGGGGTCAGGGACCCACTTGAGCAGGCAGTCTGTCTGTTCTCAGATCTCAGCCTCCGTGTTGGGAGATCCACTGCTCTTTTCAAAGCTGTCAGACAGAGTCGTTTGCATCTGCAGAGGTTTCTGCTGCTTTTTGTTGTTGTTGTTGTTTAGCTGTGCCCTGTCCCCAGAGGTGGAGTCTACAGAGACGGGCATGCCTCCTTGAGCTGCTGTGAGCTCCACCCAGTTCGAGCTTCCTAGTGGCTTTGTTTACCTACTTAAGCCTCAGCAATGGCGGGCACCCCTCCCCCAGCCTGGCTGCTGCCTTGCCGTTAGATCGCAGACTGCTGTGCTAGCAATGAGGGAGGCTCCGTGGGCGTGGGACCCTCCCGGCCAGGTGTGGGATATAATCTCCTGGTGTGCCCGTTTGCTAAGACCCTTGGTAAAGCGCAGTATTGGGGTGGGAGTTACCCGATTTTCCAGGTGTTGTGTGTCTCAGTTCCCCTGGCTAGGAGAAGGGATTCCCTTCCGCCTTGCGCTTCGCAGGTGAGGCTCTTGCTGGTCAGGCTGCAGCAGCTGACCAGCACCGATTGTCCGGCACTCCCTAGTGAGATCAACCCAGTACCTCAGTTGAAAATGCAGAAATCACCTGTCTTCTGTGTCGCTTGCACTGGGAGCTGGAGACTGGAGCTGTTCCTATTCGGCCATCTTGCTCTGCTGCAGTTACTGGAAATTTTAAGTTACATATATGGTTTGCATTATATTTCTATTGGATAGCATTGGTCTAAGCTCAGCACATTATAGCCAGTTTTTTAAGTAATGTTTAGTTATTTTATTTTGTAAATAAGATTTTACTAGAATGCAGCCAAGCTAATTTATTAATGTGTTTTTATTAGCTGTTTTTGTCCTGCAGTGGCAGAGTTGAGTAGTTGTGACAGAGATCATCTGGCCTGCTGAACCTAAAATATTTATTTGACCTTTTAAGAAAAAGAGTGCTAAACCCTGGCCTTAACTCTTAAAGCAGAGGTCTTTTTATTGGGGCGCAATTGAGAAAGAAAGGAGTGGTAGCAGTCTCCTTTTTGTCTGTAGGCAGGTTATTTCTTATCCAGGGCACCTTTCCTCAAGCAACTATTATTTGCGATGTATGTGACTGACAATGGGTGTCACAGTATCAGCTTATTGGACCCTGACTTAACTGCTTCTGTCAGTCAGAGTTCCAACAAGAAACAGATGGCAGCACTCAAGTTGAGGTAATTCGAGGAGGGCTTATGTTTATTTACAAAGGGACTTATAAAGATATGAGTAGGGTATAGGAAAACCACAGGTTTTGCCTACTAGGTCGCATGAGCCTAGTGCTAGCAGCAGCAGCAGCAGAGCTGTTACCATCTCTAGACCATAAGGGATTAGGAGAGAGAAAGATTACTGAATCTAGAAAGAGATACTGTTTGTAGACTATGCTACCTTGAGAAGAGCAGTGAGCTTCATTGAAAGGACGAAGTCAGCCCAAGGTGGCCTTATAGAAGGGGAGCAGGAATAAGTGTATATCCTGACTTCATGCTTCTTCCTTTCCTTGATATGCCAAGACTCCAATTGGATTGAACCCAACTGAAGCCCTACTGATGTATATCAGGTCTGGGATGTGACTCTCACGAGCTAGTAAGCTAGTCTTACTGTGTCATGGATGCTAGCAGAAGACAAGACTACTGGATCAGAGACGAAGGACTTTATTACTCACAGCACAGGCAGCAGTATGTGCATCAGCATATTGTGTTGGTTCTTATTCACCCTAGTTCCCATTGGGGTGATACGGTGGACCCATATGGATGCACAGGTTTAGGTTGCAGCTGAGGAACACTGAGCTTGGGGAATCGGTCACTTTGATAGTAAGCAGTAATCAAGCCTGTACTTGTCCCAGAGGGAAACCTTACCTCATCCTTCAAGGTTGCTCACTGCAAACACAACCCTGAGAAGTGGCCCAGGTAAGGAGTTTAGATCAAAGCCTTGCTTTTTTGGTATATACAGCAAGACATATTGAAGGACTGTCTCTTTGCAGCCCACATAGATCAGCATTCCAGGGAGAGCAGGGTGAAAGACCAGTAGAGGTGGATTTGGATTGGCAGATGGAAGATTCTGGCTTTCTGAGTCCATAGCATTAAATTCTTATTTGGATTACAGCCGAATCAGCAGTTCTGGCCTGTGATCAGGGTGCAATATTCCTATTGTTGTTTCTCCCATATTTTCTTAATCAGAAGGAAGGACCTAGTTCCACAGGACTATCTTCTTTAGGGTTGCAATATTAGAAATTAGTTCCTAATTGTATGTGTGTATGTGGTTGGCAGCTGTTAACCAATAACACAAGATTTTGCTCTGTTACCACAATGCTCAACAATACACAAAATCCAAGCTCATCACTTGTTCTGTTTACCATCTCTCTCCAAATGAGGTAATCATAAAGAACTTTAAGCAGTCTGTTACAGTATGTTAACTAGTATCCATGTATTATTTTACTTTTAACACACATTATCTTGCTATTTTGTGTTAACTGTCTTCTGGGGAATGGCCCCCTCATGTACTTTCTATCTGAGACCTACCCAATCATTGAATGCCTATGGAGTCAGGTAAGCACACCATGATGCATTCTGGGAGTAAGGAGGCAGAGAAACCCTTCCAGAATTGTATTGAGCTTTTTTGAGAGTGCTCTGGCATTAAATAAAATACGTATTTTTTAAATAAGGAGCTTTTACATGTGATAACTGTGTTGAATACTTTCATGATTTTGCTTTTAGTAATATATATTGCTGTCTTCATCTTGGAGAACTAAACCAACCACAGGCAAAAATCCTTTGAGCATTGATTGCCCCTCATAAAGGCCAGGTGTTCTCACATCTTTCAATTGATAGTAGGCATCCAGTGGCTCTTACCTGCACTGGATGTGTGTTCTATATTTGAGTGGCAGGAATAACTTCCTGTCAGACAGTGCTTGCACAGCAGCTAGACTTCAGGGACTAAAAAAGTTTTGTGGACTGAGTAAATGAATACATTCCTTTTGTGAATTTTAGTTATCACATGATATCACTTAAACATATTACCACACCAATAGCTAAAATTTTCATGTAGAGTGTGTTGGTGTAATTAACAAGAGCAAGAAAATATACTTCATTTGTATTTGCATAATAACAGACTCATTTGGTCATTAGTTTTATTTTAAAATTGTGTAGTAGTCATATAACTGCAGTCTTTCTCTTATGGTTTCTAACTTGGATTGTTTGCTTTAAGACTTCATATTGTTAAGTAAAGTTACTCAACATTATCAGTAGAGTTTTGTGTGGACTTGAGTTTATAAAGGAGCAAAAGAAGTCATTTTAGTTCTAAGGCTTTGATTTTTAAGAAATAGGTTTGGAATTTATTAATTTATGTTAGTTGATGACATCTGCTGGCTGAGGCATAATGTAGCTCAGCTTTATTAGAGACCGTGAAAACCATGCCTTGAAAAGAAAGTAAATGAGAGCCTGATGCTGTGACCTGTGTGTGAAATCTGAGAATTCCTCAAACTAGCCAATTCTTAAGGACCAGAGGAAATCCAAGAGCAGAAGAAAAGACCCAGGAATCAAGAGGAAAGGACTTGTGGTATGCTAGATGGTCATGGGCTATGATCTCGCCCTCTGTCATTTTAGATTTCAAAGTTAAAATATTTTAGAGGGCTTTTCCATTTGACTTATTATAAAATCGTATTTCCAGTAAGAAATAGTATTTGCTTTATAGAAGTTTATTAACCAGTTTTGTTTGAGCTGATCTGTTCAGATAGTGAAGGTAACTCTTATTACTTTTGATTTTAATAATCTCAGAGGGGACATGTTCGGAGGTTTATTACTGACATCAGATAGCATGATTTATGAATATGATATATTTGCTTGTCTATTGTAAGAGTGCAGCTATTTGGTGATATTTAACATTGAGTTTTTACTGTGTGCTAGATATTGATTTAAGAAATTTACAAGTGTTACTTCATTTACATCTCGCAATAATCTTATAAAATAGGCATTATTACAATTTTTCTGATGAAGAAAAAGAGGTCAAGAGAAGTTAATTTGCCCAAGGTTACTCAGCTAATAAGTGTTAAAGCTTGTATTTAGGTCTGGAAAGTACATTCATAGGAATAGATCATCTCAAAAGGAAATATACCCCAAGTCAAAAGGAAAGCATCTGATATCTTCAGCCATTTTCATAGTCAAATATTAAGTATTTTTCTTTAATTTTTTTTTCTATTTTCACCGGTTATAGTATTTAATCTGCCTTTAACTTTTTCTGTTTTTGCTTTTACATGGAAGTTTATGCTTTTAGTAATGTTTTTATTTTCAATAAACTGTATATTTGAGGGATTCTCTAGTTTTAAATTTTTAATTATTTTGTTTTTTTAAAAAATAAGGAATACTTTTCATAACTAATTTTAAGGTTCATAAATCTCAATAAACTTTTGCATATGTATACACCCCTGTAGCCACAACCTAGATCAAGATATAGAAAATTTTTAGCACCCTGCAGGGCTCCCTCCCTGTCAGTACCCTCACCATCACCTAGACCCTCATCCCTGTGTAACCATTTTCCTGACTTTTATTTCCATTTGTGACTTTTACGTTTGAGGACTTCTCTAAATGTGATTGAACACTATGCACCCTTGTGTTTGACTACTTTCACTCAGCCTGATGCGTATTAAATATCCAGGTAGTTGTATATATCAGTACTTTGTTGGTTTTTTAATGCTATATAGTATTCCAGCCTGTGAGTATACCACAGTTTATCCATTTCTGCTATTCATGGCTATTTGGTGTTTTCAGCTTTGGGCTACTGCAAATCAAGCTGCTGTGAACTGTCTTGTACGTGTCTTTCAGTAGACATAAGCACTCATTTCTATTGGTGTATACCTGGGAGTGGAATTGTTATGTCATAGATATATGTATGTTTAACTTTGGTAGGTGCGACAATTAGCCATATGTTTTTCTAAATTTGTTTTGTATACTGATAACCTATGATTTAACAGAATATTCTCATTTCTGTTAATAGTGTTTTAAAAAAACATTTGGGAAGGGGATCAAATTAGGGAAATAGATTTCAGATTGTTATACCAATCTATAGGTAGTGCTATGTAGAAAACTTTGTTATTTTTTACTTATTACTTTGTTAATACTTCGTTAATTCTACCTTGTTCATAGACTAATACTAGGCTCTGTCAGACGAAATAATGAAGTACAGCCCTGCATAAAGAAACTTACGGTTTAGTCAGAAAGGCAGGAGGATGAAAGATAAGCAATATAAGGCAGTGTGTCAGTGGCATATGATTTGTATAGACAATATGTGCTCTGGGGTGGTGAAGAGTAGTCACTAGACTGGAATGATTGGATTGCAAAAGGTTTCATGGAAGAAGGAAACTCAGATGAGCCTTGGTGAGTGGTTAGAATTGGATTGGAAGGAATGGTTCATCATGAACAATGTTATTGGAAGGTGAAAAAAGCTTGTTGGGTAACTAAATTGGCCTGGCTGAAATGAAAAATTTGAGTTGGGGGTGATGGACAATAGTTGGAAAAGTAGGTTGTGGTCAAGCTTTGGAAAAGTTTAAATGCCAGGCTAAGATTTTGTTTGTTTGATTGGTTTTGTTTTGTTTTTGAGGACCCAAAGCATCAGAATTGTACCAACTGTTCTCTTTCCTATTCCATTTTCCCTTGACAACATGAACTGACGAGGAACAAGGTGAAGGAGTTTGATTGGACTTTAGGGATAATATAACTCCCTTAAAAGAAGTGTTAAAATTGAAGGAGAGATTTTACACATGGCAAGTAGCATAAAAAAATGGGAATTGTAAGAATTAGTATAGATGATTTTTGACTGGGGAAAGTGGTAAAGCCCTTCTATGAAGTATGTGATGAATTGTACTACTTCTGAGAGCCCTTTCTTCTCTTAAAATCTTACGGTAAGAATTTTTGAAGAATCATATTTCAAGAACTTTTTTTCTTCTTCCACATTAGCATCTTCAGATAATAAGAAACTGATACCTAATGAAGCTTCTGCTAGAAGTGAAAGAGACACATCAGACCTAGAACAAAATTGGTCATTGCAAGATCATTATAGAATGTATTCACCCATAATATACCAAGCCCTCTGTGAGCATGTGCAGACTCAGATGTCACTGATGAATGATTTGACTTCAAAGAACATCCCTAATGGAATTCCTGCTGTACCATGCCATGCTTTATCTCACGCTGGTGAGTATGAATGCTGTTTAAAAATCATGAGTGTAAGTTCTAATTAAATTGCTTGGTTATTGTATAAAAAGTAGGATATGTGATTGATTTTTTCTCCCTCTTACTTACAGAATCTCAGGCAACTCCTCATTCTAGTTATGGCTTATGTACCTCCACCCCAGTCTGGTCACCTCAGCGGCCACCCTGCCCTCCACAGGTTCATTCTGTGGGTACAGTTTGTATACTACATAAGTAACTATTCACTTATAGCAGTCATTCGGGAAGGACTGTTGAATTTATTGATTGTAACTTAATGCACTAGGATTTAAAGATCAGTTGTTTTATTTATTTATTTATTTATTTATTTATTTATTTATTTATTTATTGCTATAAAAGTTTTACCTATTTATGGCCAGGCACAGTGGTTCAGGCCTGTAATCCCAGCCCTTTGGGAGGCCGAGGTGGGTGGATCACGAGGTCTGGAGTTCAACACCAGCGTGGCCAACGTGGTGAAACTCCATCTCTACTGAAAATACAGAAATTAGCTGGGTATGGTGGCACATGCCTGTAATCCCAGCTACTTGGGAGGCTGAGGCAGGAATTGCTTGAACCGGGACCGAGGAGGGGGAGTTAGCAGTGAGTGAGATCGTGCTACTGCACTCCGGTCTGGGCTACAGAGTGAGACTCTGTCTCAAAAAAAGAAAGAAAAGTTTTACCTATGTTTTAATGACAATAATGAAGAAGACAATAATGAAGGAGAAAGAGGGAAAGAGATCAGTAGGGGGAAAAAAAATCAACCATACTGACCACCCAAGTACAACTCCTTTTAACACGCTGATAGAGTTCTTTCCAATCGTTTAATCATCTGTACAGGTTTTAGTTTCTGGTTTGTATTTGTTAACTTTGCTTTCCTTTTAAAATAAAGTTATAAGTAAACTTTATGCAGTCTTATATACTGCTTCTTTCACTTAATACTTTATTTAAAACATGTTTATTAATATATACCCTTTGTGAATTTTTAATAACTTGTTAATACTGTATTTTGTGGATATACCATAGTCTATGTAACTACTATATGGTTAGGAGTAGTAACCATATATTTGAGTTTGTTATAATTAGTATTATTATTAATAAGCAAGTTTCTAATATCAGAAACTTACTAATATTTTTAGCTTCAAAGTAAGTAAGTTGGATTTTTTCCTCAGTACAATAAAGATTCTTGTTTTTTAAAGCTTAGTTTACCCTGTAATATGGGAGCATTACAAGGCCATGACTAAAATAGACTGTTTACAAATACCACAGATGGTTTAAAAGCATCAAAAATTAGTCCACTTTGGGAAATTACATCATAAAAAAAAAATTCAAACATACAATAAGCTTTTGCACAAACATATTTACAGAGATGTTTCAGCAGTGAAAAACTGGCTGTTACTTAAATGTCTAACCGTATGGGAGTAGTTACACAGACTACAGTATATTCTCAAAATATAGTAGTAACTACTTATTAAATATTCACAAAACAAATATATTAATAAACTTTTAACAAATATATTTCATATATTTGAGTTTGTTGTAATTAATACCTACAAATGAGTGCTCATACTTCTGAAGACTTGTTTTTCTCTTTCTTTAGGAAGTTCAAACTGATGGTGACAGTCAGTTTGCATCACAAGGTAAAACAGTTTCTGCAACCTGTACTGATATTCTAAGGAATTCATTTAATACCAGTCCTGGAGTTCCATGTAGTCTGCCCAAAACTGACATATCAGCTGTTCCAACATTGCAGCAACTGGGCTTTGTTAATGGAATTCCGCCACAACAAGGAGTTCATAAGGAAACAGACCTACTAAAATGTTTTCAAACATACTTGTCTCTTTTTCAATCTCATGGAAAAGAAACACATCTGGACAGTCAGACACACCGAAGCCCTACTCAGTCACAACCAGCTTTCTTGGCCACTAATGAAGAAAAATGTGCCAGAGAGAAAATTAGAGAGACCACAAGTGAAAGAAAGGATTTAAACATACGTGTGCGAGATACAAAAACAGTCAAGGATGTACAGAAGGCAAAAAATGTGAATGAGACGGCTGAAAAAGTTAGAATTATAAAATATTTGTTGGGAGAGCTCAAGGCCCTGGTAGCAGAACAAGGTAGATGGGACTTATAATTTTCTGTAGTATGTATGGTGTTATACTAAATAGCAATGTCATATTATTTAGCTATCATTTAAATGGAGTTTGTGGTGTTTTCCATAGAACTGTGTTTTGAGCTAGTAAGAAAATGAGTTCTACTTATTGTATTCTTATTTTTTAAGGTTTTGATCCCTTCTTTCCTGTGGATTTCAAATGTGTTTGAGAATATCAAACATTCAGTGTTTTGCTTGCAAGTGTGTATTTATTCTACTTGGTAATAGACCTTGAAAAGATTCAACAAAGAGAACTTATACAGATAAAAATTTTAATTAGAGAATGCCGATAAATGATTAACTTCCTGAGTAGACTGATTATTCTTTCTATTTTAAAAAGATGCAGAGAATTCCTTCCTGTCATTTCTTTAATAGCCAGCTGTTAGGTTGTTTAACAAATCTCGCTTTGAGAAGTAACCCATACCTTCTTAATGCCCTTTTCAGTTTATTTTTAGGACTTTTTTTCTTAAGAGAAATGTTTCTGAGCCAGATTATATTCATTTGTTTCCATTCTGTATATGTATTCTATAGTAATGACTTTTGCTTGAAATGAGTTACAGTTTTGTCATCTTAGAAAACACAGTAATTGATTGTGGAAGCATTGATTGAATACCTAACGTTTGCAGACAAAATATCTTAAAATGCTATATGAATGTAGCACCATTAAACCAAAGATTTAGTATATTAAAATTGCTGTGTTTTCAGCCTTCAACTTATTACCATTTTCACAATCAGATACATGATCATGGTAATAATAATACTATTGGCTGTCATTTATTGAACACTTACCATGTGCCCAGCACAGTGCTAAGTGTTTTATGTGCATTATCTCATTTAATCCTCCCAGCAGCCCTATGTGGTACTGTTACCACTCCCATTTTACTGATGAGGAAACTGAGACTTGAAGAAACAGTACCTCATTTAATCTTCTCACCAATCCTGTAAGGTACTGTTTTTATCTCCATTTAACCATGAAGAAACCAGGTTTCAAGAGTTAAGTAATTGAGATGCTGGTCAAAGGATACACACTTTCAATTAGGTAGGAGGAATAAGTTAAAGAGATCTACTATATAACATTATAACTATAGTTAATAACAATATTTTATTAAAAATTACTGAGAGTAGATTTTAAGTGTTTTTGCTGTAAAAAATGATAAATATGTGAGGTAATACATATGTTAATTAGCTCTATTTAACCATCCCAATGTATACATATTTCAAAACATATTGTACATGATAAATTTATACAATTTTTCTTTGTTGATTTAAATAAATAATTTTTTACAAAAAGATTAATTTGTTTTAAAAAAATGAGTTAAATACTTGACCAAGGTTATAGCTCCAGACAGTGGTGGAGCCCAGGTCCCAGCCTCCAAAGCCTATGAGTGAAACTGCTCTATGAAAGATTGGTAGAAGGCCAGCGCAGTGTCTCACAGCTGTAATCCCAGCACTTTGGGAGGCCGAGACAGGCAGATCACCTGAGGTCAAGAGTACAAGACCGGCCTGGCCAACATGGTGAAACCCCATCTCTACAAAAATACAAAAGCCAGACATGATGGCTGGTACCTGCAATCCCAGCGACTCAGGAGGCTGAGGCAGGAGAGTCGCTTGAACCCGGGAGGCAGAGGTTGCAGTGAGCCGAGATTGCACCACTGCACTCCAGCCTGGGCAACAGAGCGAGACTCCGTCTCTAAATAAATAAATAAAAATTGGTAGAAGACTGCTTGATAATTGAACACAGTTGTTTACTGTGTATATGTACTTTTCATCAGGATGTTAAAATATCTGTGAAACTGAATACATTTTGTAACTTAGAATATACTTTCAACCTGTTGGTTATCAGATAATTAATAAATAATTTTAAGTACTTTTAGCCCATAGTAAATATGAATGGGAATGAGGGGCAAAGATAAAAGGCAAAAGAATTAATATCTACCTTCCATGCCTGTGTCTGTTTGCAGTCTTCAAAAACATCCACTCTCCACAATTATTAACAACCTTTTGATGTCACATGAAATGAGATGTGGCGGCTTGTGTTCAATCTACTTTAGAAAATTAAATAATGAAACTATCTTAGCGGACCCTCACTCAATATTTTGCCATATTAACCCCCTAAAGTAAACTGTTTGCTTATGCTAGGATCAAAGGTTGTATTATAAATGTTAATACTATAACCAATTATAGGAAACCCTATAGCAATCATAGGAGTCCACTGTGGCCCTTGGTAAGTATGGACTAAGAGATTTGTGTAAGTCACATTCCTACTTGACTCCTGAACTAAAAAAAAAAAAAAAAAAATTCACTTATGTAATAATCCTGTGATTTAAGATTAATCTTTAGTTTACTGAACTTAATTTCTTTAGAATTCTGAGGAAGCAAATACCAGCAGCATGAAAGAGAAAAATGGAACCTGTATAATAGATTTATAAATAATTGAGTTGAATTTATAACAAGAATGTACATATCTATAAAGATTTTCTTTTTTAGTAATATATACTAATAATCTTGTCCAAAAATATAATATTGATTTTACTCATTTCTGTTTCCTTTTATAGAGGATTCAGAAATTCAGAGGTTGGTTACAGAAATGGAGGCATGTATATCTGTACTTCCAGCAGTAAGTGGAAACACAGATATTCAAGTTGAGATAGCACTGGCCATGCAACCATTAAGAAGTGAGAATGCTCAGTTACGAAGGTAAGAATTGCTCTTGGAATATTTTTGTCTGTATGCAAAGATGTCTCCAGGCCAGAACAAAGGTGCCAAATGATAAACCTAGGACTTCATAAATAAAATTGATTTGCTGTCTTACTGTATTTCTACTTTTCTTCCTCATTTTTCAGAGATTTCCAGCATTCTCCAGGTCTTCCTTTACTTCTGCCCCCTTGTACGTATTTTCTCCCACTTCGTTTACCCCTGTTGTCACTTGGTAGTGTGTAGGCAGGAAAATGAAGTACCTCTGTACATTTATCAGACTAGTCTAAGTTATGCTGCAGGAACAAACTTCTAAATCTCATTTGCATAGCACAGCAAGTTTCTTTCTCATGCCAAGACTAACATGGATCATTGGTGGCTCTTTCATCCTGTGACTCAGGATCCAGACTCCCTCCATTTTATGAAGCCACTGTCTCAGTATGTGTTGTCCAGGAAAAAGAGAATGTGGATATGGCAACAGGGAGGAGTCTTACATCGCTCAACCCAGAAGTGATCATTTCGCTACCACTTATATTTTATAGGCTGAAACAAGGCACAAGGCCCTGCCTAATAGAAAGGTCTGGGACATTGTGTTAAAAACAAACTGTTTTTCTTCTGCCCTCACACAACAATCGACACAGAACACTTCCATGACCAAATGTGTAGGGATTTCTCCCCACCAGCAAGCAAACAATCACTTCTGCAACAGACACCAGTTGGGTGTCCTCCAGTTCAATTCCAACACCGTCTACCTGGAAATAGTATCGGATCCCATAGGTTGAGGGCCCAGTTCCACAAGACTGAGCTCTACTTCCAATGCCAATCACAAGCCCCAGGTTGTTTTGCCTGTGTTTCTGACTGACTGACTATAAATCGAAGTTCCCTTGACCTCCTTCCTTGGGTTCAGTTAATTTCCTAGAGTGGCTCACAGAACTCATGGAAACACTTAAGTTTACCACTTTATTATAAAGGATATTGTAAAGGATACAGATGAAGAGATGCAAAGGGCAAGGTATTGGAGAAAGGGCATGGACTTTCTATGCCCTCGGTGGATGCACGACCCCCTAGTAACCACCATGTGTTTATCTGGAAGCTCTCCATACCCTGTCCTCTTGGGCCTTTTATGGAGGTTTCATTGGATAGTCATGGTTGAATCATGGACAACTGTGAAGAAATGTGATTTGACAAAAAGGGTACAATCTAATACGAATAGACAGAGTATGGAAACCCAAGAAGTTCTGTCTGTTCAAATTTTTTGGCCTCTCTGTGGAACATTCCTTTCTCCTCAGTTTGAGGCAGGTCCCCTTCGGAAATGGGGTTCTTATGACCTACAGACAGACAAGGTAGGTCAGAGAATTTCCTTATGGCCAGCAGTAAGAAAGGTGGGAGAAAATTAGAGTGTATTTTTAGTTCCTATGGCCTACCATGGGGAGGAAAAAGGAGCATGTGAAAGGATGTCAAGAGAAGATTAGAGAGAGAGATTCTGTTTTCTGAGGCCTGCTTCTGAGGCCTAAAGTACTTGAATATTAACAAATGACTGTCTTTCACCTTTATCACTGAAGCTGGTCTGAAGCTGCTTCAGGAACCAGGGACAAAAGGCCAAATACTTTAATAAAAGGTATGTTTTTGGTTTTGACTGCTTAACAAATAACAAAAGCTGTGGACATTGACAGCCAGGAACTGTGAATGAAAACATATATATATGTATATGTATATGTATGTGCATATAAACATATATATGTATATGTATGTATATATACATATATGTGTGTTTATGTGTATATATGCATATATGTGTGTGTTTATGTATGTGTATATATACATATATGTGTGTGTATATATATATGCAGTGACAAACATACATGCACACACACCACACACATTTATATACAATATGTATATATATAAAATAATGTCATAGATATATAATTTTTCCATACTTCTATACACCCAGGAAGGAAAGGAGAACCTTAGTAAGCACTAGTATAACCCCACCACGCTTAGACATAGGAAAAAGTTAAATTCTTTGATATTTTTTCTTTTGGTCATCTTAACTTATTGGAATTACATTCTTAATTTGTTTAGGAAAGATGTAGACCAGGGATCTAATCTTGAAATATAAGAGGAATCACCCACATTTTATCAATAATATCTTAACTTTGAATGTTTCAGTGATGACCATCAAGGCCAACACTTCAGTGTCTGTTTATTAATACACTTTGCAAAAAATTGGAGTCAGGTGCATCTGCAGCACTGCAATGCGAGTGTGCCCTGAGAGAGTGTTATAGCTGCATAAGCTATAGACATTCAGTAAGATATGACCTGCAAGGATCTACACACATTTTTAAAGAAACTGGAAAGCAATTAAATAGTTGGAGCATAGCTAAAATATATATATCCGGAGCCTATAGAGGCATGATAGCTAGTGAGATGCACTCGTTTAGGATTCTTTCTCCAGAGGTCATTATCCTGTAGATACTATGATATAAGATGGGGTTGCTGGGTTTAAGATCTAATATCGTCTTCAGTCTTGACCTAAGGAATTCCTATACCAGCATAAATTTTTAAAACCAAAAATGAGTAAATAATAAAATAATGAACAGCAAATACTGCTAACATTTATTGAATGTTTTTTATATGCCAGACTATTGTCCTTGATATGTGTCACCTCTTTATATCTTCACAACAGCTTTGTGAAGTAGGTGCTCTTTACTTGCATTTACAGATGAGAAAATCAAGGCCACAAAGGGTTTATTTAACTTGCCCAAGGTTATACATCTAAGAAGTTAGACTCAAGACTTGAACCCAGGCAATTTGGTTTTAGAGTACAGTGATCTTAACTTGTAGACTTTTACACTGTCTCTGTTAGGAAGTAGAGATTTAATTATACCTCACTATTTAGGTGTATTTTGTGGAACATAGAATATATTGTAAGCCATTCAAAATAAGCATATTACTGAAAGGAATGACAATCAAATAATTGGTTTCTTAAATAAGGATACCAAAACTTAGTCTGAGAATATTTTATTTTAACATTGTCACCATGGAAAATATTAGTGGTTCTTATTTATTTCAGTTCCTTAGAACATTTTTAAATTGCCTTAGGGGCTAATTCATAAGCCACTCAAGAAAATGAAGTTTACTGTTTTATGGGCCACCACTTATTTCTAGTTTTTTTTTTTTAAAGGTATTTGATGTCTGACCTAATTCTTCAACTGGCACCAGAGCTATTTGGCTGGCTGTCTTTACAGGACAAAGATTATATAGCATGCTATTGCCACTGTTGTTTACTTGACCTTCTAAGAGATGAAATAACTAAAAAATGAAGAATTTGTTAGGCATGTTCTTTTTAGCAGAATGAGGTTTCTGGCAGTAGTGTAGGAAATTTTGTGCCACTTTGGTAATCTATTTGGAAAGAATTACCCATTATCTCCATTACAAATAAAAATTGGAATACATTGGTTCATTCAAAAGTGTTTGTCATCATTTTCAATTTTTAAAAAAGTATTTTTTTTTCCTGTTTAGATGTTTGGAAACTACGTGTTTCTTTTTAACCACATCTTTTAGGACTTTCTTGCAGTTTATTGCCATCTTGTGGCTTAAAAAATAGCTAGATGCATCATTTCTATGATATTTTGGCATTTTTGGCATTTAGGCTAGAGAGTTTTTAATGTGTCTTCTGACACAGTTGTTCAGCATTTAGCCTTTCTGGTCCCCAACCACTAAATGTCTGTAGTGCCCCATTAATTTTGACCACCAGAAGGCTTGGCACATTCCCAAATTTCCTGGATGGGAATTTGGTGGGTATTAACCTCCAGTTAAGAGCCATTGAGCTAGAGAGTGCCAATAATTCATGACCACCTCCTGATATTAAACTCAACTATGAGACCATTATGTAGCCACACGGAACATAAAAATGAAACGGGAGTGAATGGAAGGAGTCAAGGATGATGTTCAGATTCTGTCTTCATAATTTAACAAATGGTAACATAATTCTTCCAGATGGGAGCTACTAGAGGCATAATAGATTTGTTTACTTCATATTGTTACCATTTTTTGAGTTAGGCAAGGTAATAGGAGAGCCTGTGAGTTAAGATTTAGACCTGCTGAGTTAGACCATATGGAGTATAGGAATAAGATGCAAGATGGAAATGTAGACTCGGGAGTTATTCTCTGAACATGTTTTTATTGAGCTTTTTGTATAGATCTGGCACTGTTGTAGACACTGGAGACAATTTCATTGAAAGTAAGTGATTTATTATCAGCATATAAGTAAGTGATATATTCACCAAGAAAGTAGAGTGTGTGAGCGCAGTGAAAGGTGAATTGGTGGGGAGTAACAACTTTTTAAGGAAAGAACAGAAGATTAAAATTAGGAGAGTGACATCACAAAAGTCACAGGAAGAAGACAATTTATAGGAGAGATTTTGCATTGCATTAAAATAAACTGACAAGAACAAATGTAGGTTAAGAATAAATATCACGGCCGGGCGCGGTGGCTCAAGCCTGTAATCCCAGCACTTTGGGAGGCCAAGACGGGCGGATCACGAGGTCAGGAGATCGAGACCATCCTGGTTAATATGGTGAAACCCCGTCTCTACTAAAAAGTACAAAAAAAAAAACTAGCCGGGCGTGGTGACGGGCGCCTGTAGTCCCAGCTACTTGGGAGGCTGAGGCAGGAGAATGGCGTGAACCCGGGAGGCAGAGCTTGTAGTGAGCTGAGATCTGGCCACTGCACTCCAGCCTGGGCGATAGAGCGAAACTCCGTCTCAAAAAAAAAAAAAAAAAAAAAAGAATAAATATCACAAGACAAATTACTCAAAGAACTTCAGAAAAACTTAAAACAGTGTTCCATAGTGTCAAGGAAATTAAAGATAATAGAATCTCTTACAGGGAGAAAGAGTGAGATTGAGACAAAATGCTCAAAGAAGAAAAAGAAGAACAGTGAGTTAAGTGAACTCAGAAAAATAAAAGAAAGCAAAAAAATTACAAAAATGAAAGCCCTATTAGAAACAAATGTAAGATAATTAATAAACAGACAAAGTCAGGGATATTGTAGTCCACTAGAACTTAAGTATTATGAAGCCTGAAATTTTTTGTTTTGTTGCTTTTTGGGTTTTTAGTTTTTTCCCCCAAGTCTTTCTGTTTTAATTGCTACTAAATTCATAGTTCAGTGTCTCCTACTAACCTTAGCTTCTTCCTCTTCCTAAACCCTTTTAAAATTTTTTATATATTTTTATTATGGTAAAATATGTATAATATATACCTTTTTATTTTTAACCATTTGCAAGTGTACATTTCAGTGGCAATAAATAAATTCACAGTGTTCTGTAACCATCACCACTATCTGTGCCAAAACTTTTTCATCCCCAACATGAACTCTGTACCCATTAAACAGTAACTTTCTCTTCTTCCTTTTGTTACCTCCTGGTAAGTTCTTGTTTTTTGTTGTTTCTGTCTCTGAATTTGAGAAGGCTGAAATTTTTTCTCTTTATAGTTTGCAGCTATATTTCTAGTGCTAGGAATTGTGCCTAGCACTCATTCTAACAAATATTTGTTAAATTGACTGAATGCATGGTAGATAAGCTTGAGGGAATCACACAAGGCAAAATAGAAAAAGAATGATCTAAAAATTATTATGAAGAAGATAATACATATGAAAAAGGAAATAGATATAAAATTGGTGTTCCTGAAAAAAGAGAACAGAACAAATGGATTAAAGACAAGAGATTTATCAATAACAAGAAAATTTTCTGATTGTACCACTTTATTCTAGCCTGGGAGACAGAGCAAGACCCTATCTCTAAGAAAAAAAAAGATCTTTGTCAGCAGATGAATAGGACGTAGAAGATCTCAGAAAAACCGTGCAAAATAATCAACACCCACACATATGCTGGTAAAGTTACTACACCCTAAGGATGAAAAAAGTTAATTTTTAGAGACACTCAAAAGAAACAGAAAATTACGAATGAAGAGAAACATTTTAGGCTATCTCCAGTCTCTTCACGGTGATTTTCGTTGCCAAAGGATCATAGAATATCATTTACAAAGTTCTGAGGGAAAGAAAGTATGCCCCGAGAATCTCTAATGTGGTCTAGCTGTCCTTTCAGTGTCAAGGCAACAGTCATATTCTCAAGTGTGCAAGAACTTAGGAAGTTTAACAGCCTTGAACTCCTTTAAAAAACAAAACAAAAAACTTGAATGGCAAAGTCCAGTCAACCAAAAGATGAATTCAAACAAAAGAGTAGACAGATGTGAACATTGAAACTATACGTAAAACTAAGACAACCTTGGAAATTATGGTTATAGATCAGAATGTGTTAGTAATTTTGACAATATGAATTCCAGACTCTGCATTTTTCATATCCTATTTCCTAAATTTTAGGTTACTTAGGAGTAATATTTCTTGAAGTAAAGAAATATTTGCCTAAAGTTAATCAGTTCTGGTTTCGCTTGTTATTTTCTTTCCATTAAAATCATGTAATCCTAAATTCAATACATGGTATTTTTAAGTAGTATTTGTAATACCATCCTATTATTTTAAAATTCTTCTTAGATATATATATATATTTTTTGTTTCTATATATGCTGGAGAATGTATGAATGTTACCCAGCAAATAATGATTGTTATTTCTATTTAACAGTGTGCTAGAGGTTCTAACAAGTGCAGTAAGGCAAGAAGAAGAAATAAAAGCCAGTCACATTGGAAAGGAAAGAAGTAAAACTGTCTTGTTCACAGATGACATGATAATTCTTGTAGAAAACCCTATGGAATCTACAAAAAAAGCTGCTAGAGTTAGTAAGAAAGATTAGCAAAGTTGCAGGATACAAGATCAATTGAATTTTTATGTATCAGCAATGAACAATTTGAAATTAAAATCAGTACTAGAGTCGCATCAAAAACATATGAACAATTTAGGGATAAATTTGAAAAATATGTAAGACCCGTACACTGAGAACTACAAAATATTGTTGTGAGAAATGAAAGATCAGTATAAGTGAGAGATAAACTAGATCCATAAATTTAAGACTTAAGATGTCACTTCTCCCCAAATTGATGTATAGATTTTATGTAATTAAAGTAAAAACCCAAGCATGCTGTTCTTAAATATTTAATTGAAGCTGATTCTAAAGTTACATGGAAATTCAAAGAATCTAAATACCCAAAACAGTATTGAGAAAGGAAAACCAAGTTGGTACTATTCAATTTCAAAACATAAAGGATTAGTATTCTAAGAGGTGTGGTGTAAAGGTGACAAATAGATCATTGAAACAGAGTAGAGTATAGAAACAAATTCACACATAGAGATAGTGTTTTGCAAAGATATCAGAGAAATTCAGTGGGGAAAGAATATTCTTTTCAATAAATAGTGCTGAAACAATGGGAGAATCATGTTTTTAAAAAATGAACCTCAACCTTTGCCTCATACAGTACACAAAGTTGACTTGAAATGAATCACAGATCTTAATATATAAACTAAAACTACAAAACTTCTAAAAGGAAACACAAGAGAAGATCTTAGGGATTTTGGAGTGGGAAAGATTTTAAAAATATAACACAAAAAATATAAACTAGAAAAAAATGAGTAAAGTGGACTTCATCAAAATTTAAAGCTTTTGTTCTTCAAAAAGCACTGTTATTAAAAATGAAGCAACCAACAGACTGAGAGAAAACATTTGCAAAACATGTACCCGATATAGGACTTGTACTAGAATGTACAAAGAACTTAAGACAGTATAAATTTTTAAATATCAAGCTTAAAAATGGGCAAAATATTTGAACAGGTACTTCACCAAATAAGTGGATATCAAATATGAATATCAAATACGAACATGGAAAGAGGCTTATCAGTAATCATTAGGAAAGTGAAAATTAAAACCATGATGAATACCACTGCATACCATTAGAATGGCTAAAATTCAAAATTAGTAAATGTTAGGATGTGAAGGAATGGGAACTTTCACAATTAACTGGTGGGAATGTAAAATAATTTGAACACTTTGGAAAAAATGTTTGGCAGTTTCTTAGAAATTGAACGTATATCTAACATATGATCCAACCAGTCCACTCCTGGGTATTTAAGAGAAGTCAAAGTATATGTCCACACAAAAACTTGTTGATGAGTGTTCATAGGAAACAACCCACGTGTCTATCAATGGGTGAATGGATAAACAAATAGTGCTATAACCATACAGTAGAAAACTACTCAACAATAAAAGGGTAGGAACTATTGATACATGCAACAGCATGGATGAATCCCACAATTCTTATGTTAAGTGAAAGAAGCCAGGCTAAAAGAGTATATATTCCATGATTCCATTTATATATAATTCTAGAATATGCAAACTAATCTATAAATAAGTGGTTATCTGGGAAGAGGGTTATGAAAAGGGCTATGAGGAAACTTTTGGGGATGATAAATATCTTTTTTGAAAAACTTTTAGGTTTGGGGGTACACGTGAAGGTTTGTTACATAGGTAAATGTGTCACAGGAGGTTTGTTGTACATATTATTACATCACCCATGTATTAAGCGCAGTACCCAATAGTTATACCTTCCCCTCCCTCCTACCACCAAGACCCCAGTGTCTGTTGTTTCCTTCTTTGTGTTAATAAGTTCTTATCATTTAGCTCCCACTTGTAAGTGAGAATGTGGTATTTGCTTTTGTTTCTGCATTAGTGTACTAAGGATGATAGCCTCCAGTTCCCTTCATGTTCTTGCAAAAAAAACATGATCTCATTCTTTTTTATGGCTGTTGATGAATATTGTAATTGTGATGGTGATTTTACTACATCATATGGCAGAACATAAAATGACACACTTTAAATTTATGTAGTTTCTAGTATGTCAGTTTTATCTCAAGCTATCTAAAAAAAAGAATGACTTGAATAAAAGAAATATTTGCCTGAATAGCAGCAGTTCTTCTTTTCCTTTTTTAAAATCCAGTATATTTAAATTTAGTACATAATATTTTAAAGTAGCATGTGTAACATCAGTTTTTAAAATATCCTTTTTTCTGTTTTTATCATGTATCATTTTAAATAGAATAATTTTTTTAAAAGCCTAGCCCTGAAAGCAGAGAATGAAAGGAATGAAAGTAGCTAGTTGTACAGTTAAGTTGGAGGGAATTTTTTTTAATATGGGAAGAGTTTTAATATATTTCTTAGCTTAGGCACATGAACTGGCAAAGAGGGAGAAACTGCAGATATAGAAGATAAAGGGAGTGGGATAGGAGCAGAGTCCTTGATGGTCTAGGAGGAGGGTGGGATGCAGGGCACAGATGAGGCTACTCACCCAGACTAGATGGAAAAAATGAGGGTTAGTACACATATGGATACACCCTGGGACCAAAGGATGACTGTGTTTATCCCCAAACCACATTATTTTTAGTGAAAAAGGAAAGTAAACAGTTGAGAAGAGGAAGGTAGGAATGAGAGGCTTACAGTGAATTATTAGAAGTTTAGATTGGTTACATTTGAGAAGAGAAGAATCTGACCAGGGACATACAAAAAGATTATCAAGAAAAGCTTCTCTTGTAAATGGGAAACCTTTAAAGAAAATCAGAATTTTATTAAAACAAAAATAAGCTCATACTATATTGGTGTTCTGCAACTTGCTTCTTTCACTTCATAATGTGTCTCGGAGATCTTTTCACATCAGTACAAATGGACCTCTTGCTCATTTTAATATCTGTGTATTAGTATTTCGTATATGGATGTACCATAATTTATGTAACATATTCAGTTGTTTCCAACTTGGCACTATTAAATAATTGCTGTTGTGAATATTCTTGTATATATCTATAAGGTGGGAGATGCTTTTGCACATGTAAAACTGTTTCTGATGCTTGATAACCTGGAAGTAGAATAATTTTGTCAGAGATTATGAACATTATACATTTTGTTGGACATTTCAAATTGCCATCCAGAATGGTTATACTGATATAATCACACGAATTGAGATAATTCATTTCCCTGTACTATCATCAGATAGTGTTATTATCAGAGTGTTATTATCATCAGAAAGTGTTATTTCCTTTTATTTATGTCAATCCTGTGGCCAAAAAATATTTCCTTTTAAATTTGCAATTCTTCCTGTTAGTGAAGATGAACATTTTTATCACACGCTTATAGGCCGTTTCTATTTCTTATGTGAATTGCTCGTTCTTATCCTTTGCCGCTTTTTACTAGGTTGCCTTCCTTACTGATTTGTAGGAGTTCTTTAAATGTTATGGACCTCTTGTCTATAACGTATGTGCAGGTATTTTCTTTCAGGCTTTTAATTTTACAAGTTTCAAAATTTGATATGGTTAAATCTTTTGTTCTTTTCCTTGATGCTTGCTGGATATTGAGTTTCACTTAGAAATGCCTTCCCCACTTCAAGATTATTTAGATTTCCCCCTAAAACTTGTATAGTTGGGTTTTTAAAAAATATTTTATCACTTTAATCAACTCAAAATTAATACATGTGAGTGATGTGAGGTAGGGTACTATCATTTTAGATTCAGTATCAAAAATACATATTTTAAGGCAAAATATTTTTAGGTAATTCTGGAAAGATAATAGAGGTAACTTTTTTTCCCCATAAGCGATAACTTCTTAGGAGTAAAGAAAACACTTTTGTATGTTTCTATTTGTGAAGCAGATACATATTGTGAAGTTCATTGTAACAGGGCAGATTGGTAGCCTGTTAATATTCTCATTACTTAAGACCACTAACTTTTCCATCTAATAAAATTATTAGAAGCATAGATTTTGTTTCAGCATATGACAAACATCAGGGAGATAGATGTCTGATGGCAGTCAGTGCCTGTAGGTATTCTAGTTCATAGTAATGACAAATCTTTTAAAAAGTAGATGATTAACTACAATGATTAAGATACACAGAAAGACAATGAGAAACAGCAAGAGGAGGTAGAAAAGGAAAGAAATAGAAAAAAACCCAACAAATCACTGAAGAGACAAAAAAGAGAAATTAACATTTTCCTTGTGAGAGGAGGTTTTTTTTGAGGCAGGGTCTTGCTCTTTTGCCACGCTGGAATGCAGTGGCACGATCTCGCTCACTGCAACCTCTACCTTCCAGGTTCAAGCAATTCTCCTGCCTCAGCCTCCCAAGTAGCTGGGATTGCAGGTACGTGCCACCTATTTTTAGTAGAGATGGGGTTTCGCCATATTGGCCAGGCTGGTCTTGAACTCCTGACCTCAGGTGATCTGCCTGCCTCAATCCCCCAAAGTACTGAGATTACAGGCGTGAGCCACTGCGCCCGGCCCATGAGGGGAGGTGTTAGGTTGTTTCAGGCAACCTTAAAAATTATCTCAGGCCTCATAATAATAGTAGTATGGTTTTGTTATGTTTATTTAGTTTTTGTCTTTTGGGGATGTGATGGACTTCTGCCGCCTTAGTGGGTTTATGTTTTATCTTTTTTGATAGGCTATCACATGTATACTATTAAATTGGCTTGGGATTCTTGCATTCATAGTTCTTCCCTGTTTCTTTAGGCAGTTGAGAATTTTGAACCAGCAACTCAGAGAACAAGAGAAAACTCATAAGCCATCTGGTGCTGTGGATTGCAACCTTGAATGTAAGTAAAAGAACTTTAAGGATTGATAAATTATTTGTGGCTCTGGAAATGTTGATAAAGAATTGAGCTTTTGTAATTACTTTGAGGGGATAAATTTAAAATATTGTAGAAACATAGGAAAATAAAAGATGCTATCACTTCCCAATAATATACACTTTTTTTTTTTTTTTTTTAAACAGGAGTGTGTTTCCTTTTACATATCTTCTCTTCATATATAATTGATGTATTTAACAAATACTTACTGAATACCTACTGTGTGCCAGGCACAAATAGAACTATGTATGTACTTTTTCTTTTTTAAAAATGAGATCACACTGTATATACTTTTCCACAGCTTCTGTTTATTCACTTAACATATAGTGGACATTTTTGTCTATCAAAATACATAATTATGCATCTTTCTCTTTACGAATTACTTGGATATTCTGCTTATCCAGGTCTACCATAATATGGTCCTCTGCTAATAGTACTTTCCCCCTTTTTCCCAGTGCAAACAACATTGCAGTGAAAATTTTTGTATGTGTCTTCATGCATATATGTCAGCTTTTTTTGTTTGTTTGTTTGTTTTGAGATGGCGTCACTCTGTGACTCAGGCTGGAGTTCAGTGGTGCGATCTTGGCTCACTGCAAGTTCTGCCTCCCAGGTTCAAGCGATTCTCTTCCCTCAGCCTCTCAAGTATCTGGGATTATAGGCGCCTGCCACCATGCCTGGCTAATTTTTGTATTTTTATTAGAGACAGGGTTTCATCATGTTGGCCAGGCTGGTCTTGAACTCCTGACCTGAAGTGATCCACTCACCTCGGCCTCCCAAAGTGCTGGAATTACAGACAATGAACCACCACGCCTGGCCAGCGTTTTTGCAGAATAGATGTATAGCAGTAGAATTGCTGAGCCAAAGGGTATATACAGTTGTAATTGTGACAGATATTGCCAAATTGTCCTTAATGATCACAGAACTTAATAAAGAAACTATAATAGTACCAGAAGAAAAGATAAGAATTTGTATTTTTAAATTTTTTTTCGGGGGGGTGGGGGGAGGGACTTTTCCTAAGCCTGTCAAAGACTCAAATGCCACAGAGGAACAGATTGATAAAATATGTCCCCAGAAAACTTTTTCAGTTTCTACATAGCAAAATTATAAATACATTCAAAACACATAAGCAAAATGGAGAAACAATATATGACACGATAAAGCCTTAATCTTCTTAATATATAAGTATATCTTATAAAGCAATAAGAAAAAAATATGATTACCCAACAGAATGAGCACTTTATAAAAGTGTTAAGTTTCAATAGAGTGATTCAGAAGTTATCACTGTATTTCCACTGTTAACCAAAGGTGAGGAGAGGGAGAGGGTAGGAGAGAGGAGGCCTAGAGGACAAGTAGGGAGATCAGTAGTTGCCACTTTATTTATTTATTTATTTTTTTTTTGAGACAGAGTCTTGCTCTGTGGCCCAGGCTGGAGTGCAGTGGCCAGATCTCAGCTCACTGCAAGCTCCGCCTCCCGGGTTTACGCCATTCTCCTGCCTCAGCCTCCCGAGTAGCTGGGACTACAGGCGCCCGCCACCTCGCCCAGCTACTTTTTTGTATTTTTTAGTAAAGACGGGGTTTCACCGTGTTAGCCAGGATGGTCTCGATCTGCTGACCTCGTGATCCGCCCGTCTCGGCCTCCCAAAGTGCTGGGATTACAGGCTTGAGCCACCGCGCCCGGCCAGTAGTTGCCACTTTAAATAGCTTCTGTTCTTTATATTATCTCGTCGTTTATCTTATTGTTTCTTTGAGATCATTACTGTTTATAATTACGTGTTTATCAGCTCTGTGAGAACAGGAACCATGTCTGTGCTGTTCATCTCTGTATATTCAGATTCTAATACAATACCTCACACATAGTAAGCATTCACTAAGCATGTAGTTGCTCAATAAATGGTGCCATATACTTTTATCGCCTTGAAAAAGAACGTGATAGATCTGTGTGTTTGTATACAACAGTCTTAAGGCAGAAAAAGGCAACGTTAGAAATTGTGTATGGTGTGTGTGTACGTGTGTGTGTGTGTAGTGTAATTAATACCATATGCAAAAGTGTTTTCACAAAAGATACGAAAATTAATAGTGATTGTCTTGCGGACAGAGAGGAGGAGTGGGAGGGAGATTCTTCTTTGGGAATCATTTGGTATCATTAACATTTTGTGGTGTTTGAATTTTTTTTTTTTTTTTTTGAGATGGAGTCTCGCTCTGTCACCCATTCTGGAGTGCGGTGGTGCAATCTCGGCTCACTATAAGCTCCGCCTCCTGGGTTCACGCCATTCTCCTGCCTCAGCCTCCCGAGTAGCTGGGACTACAGGCGCCCGCCACCACGCCCGGCTAATTTTTTTGTATTTTTAGTAGAGACGGGGTTTCACCCTGTTAACCAGGATGGTCTTGATCTCCTGACTTCGTGATCCGCCCATCTCGGCCTCCCAAAGTGCTGGGATTACAGGCGTGAGCCACCGCCCCGGCCAGTGTTTGAATTTTTTAACTTTGTACATGTTTTCTTTCTTTTAAAAGGATTATGTATTCTTTCTTTTAAAAGGGTTAAAAAAATTAATGCTTAAAATGTCAACTGGAAAAGAAAGGTATGATTTCTGCCAATCAATTTTTAAAAATATATGTAGTATTTATGTAGAACTGCTCATGCAATTGTTAAACAAAATCAATAAATTTCAGGCCTTTTTTTTTTTTTTTTTAAGAAACAGGTATTTTCCAAGTTTGTACTTTTTCGGTTTGCGAAACAACTATTTGATCCGTTTTGTCTTACAGTGTTTTCTCTTCAGTCATTGAATATGTCACTGCAAAATCAATTGGAGGAGTCACTAAAGAGCCAGGAGTTACTGCAGAGTAAAAATGAAGAGCTCTTAAAAGTGATTGAAAATCAGAAAGATGAAAACAAAAAATTTACTAGTATATTTAAAGACAAAGATCAAACTATACTTGAAAATAAACAGCAATATGATATTGAGATAACAAGAATAAAAATTGGTATGTATTTAGACAATAGTTATTGTCACATTTTTTAAAAGGAATAAGGAAACTGACACTTCTGTTGTTTTAGAATTGGAGGAAGCCTTAGTCAATGTGAGGAGCTCCCAGTTTAAGTTAGAAACTGCTGAAAAGGAAAACCAGATATTGGGGATAACGTTACGTCAGCGTGATGCTGAGGTGACTCGACTAAGAGAATTAACCAGGTAAAATTGACTTCTTTTGAATAACTCATGCCTTTTTTATTTTTAGATGTTTTTATAAACTTCAAAATAATGTCAGACCTGTTATCTCACCCATATCTTTTTCTCTTACTTTGCCAATGTTTTTGCTAATTCCTAATGATGTTTTCTTCTGTTCCAAGTAAATTAGTTTAGAAATTTCAAATCTGGCTAAATGCTTTTTTTAAACCATGTGAATCAGGGGTCCCTGATGAGAAGCTGAAGACATGTATAGCAACACCGTTAAGCCCTCTGGTTCTGAAGCTAGAAAGATCTGACTGGAATCCCAGCTCTACCACATATTAGCTGAGTTAACTTCTCTAAACCTCATTTAACTTCTCTAAACCTCAGCTGTAAAGTAGGGACTTGAATAGAGTTGTCATGGGAAACTAAGAAATCATTCATGAAAAGTACTTAGCATGGTAAGCCCTCATGTCATATCATCTTGGGTAAGTCAGTTAGCCTCTTTCAGCCTTATTTCATCAGTTAAATGAGGGGGTTGGCAGTAGCCCTTAAGATCACTTCATTCCCTAACAGTATTTTTCTAAAATAAAATTAGCTCACTCAATTTTTCTATGATACTCACTTACAAAGTTCAGTTTTCTTTTGAGATCTTTGCTAAGAATTGGATTCTCAACTGCTTTTTTAAAGTTCTAGGAGAGAAGTCAGTTACCTTAGGCCTAAACATCAGCAGATCTGACTTTGTCTTTGAATGATCCTAGAAGTTCCAAATATAAAATAATCTTGAATATAAAGTAATCTTCCTTGTGTTTCCAATAAACAGATCCATTTTGAATTTTAAACTTTCCCCCACATTTTGAATGATAAACTTGTAGGGAATTGGATGAAACAGTAATATATAATATTTAATTTATTAATTTAGCTTTATAAATGTATTTGAAATTAATAATCTGTTCACATGGAAATATTGCCCTTTTTCCACATTTATATTTCATAGAATGTTTGCATTCAAACTTCTATTTAACAAGGGGAAAAGCAAGACATTTTTTGTAATCATAGAATTATAATTGATTATGTTCTAGTCAGAGGTTCTGAATATTGGCTTATACCAGTCTTATTCAAAATAAAGTAATAGAATGTCCCTTCTTATGAAAGTCTTGGTAAGGTATCCCAAGGAACATGTGTCCTTTTTTCTGAGGAATAATTTCGGGGTGAGAACTTTGTTAGTGTCAGGTATTTATACTAAGAGAAACCAGTAAAAAAAAAAAAAAGGCCACATATGGTGTGATTCCATTTATGCGAAATGTCCAGAATAGGCAAATTGACAGAGACACAAAGCAGATTAGTCGTTGCCAGGGGCTGGAGGAACCGAGGGGTGTAGGATGAGAAGTGACTGCTAATGGGTAGTTTCATTTAGGAGTGATGAGATGTTCTGAAATTAGATAGTGGTGACAGTTCTCAACTCTATGAATATACTAATAACCACCAAATTGTGCACTTAAAAGGAGTAGATTTTGTGGTATGCAAATTATATCTGTAGGGTGCAGTGGCTCATGCCTGTAACCCCAGCACTTTGGGAGGCTGAGGTGGTTGCTAAATATCCACATTGACAAGCGAAAAACTTATTGTAGTGCTTTACTGACATATGTAGGAATATCTTTTCTTTATTTTTATTTATTTATTTATTTATTTATTTTTGAGACATAGTCTCGCTTTGTCGCCCAGGCTGGAGTGCAGTGGTGCTATCTTGGCTCACTGCAAGCTCCACCTCCTGGGTTCACGCCATTCTCCTGCCTCAGCCTCCCCAGTAGCTGGGACTACAGTTGCCCTCCACCACGCCTGGCTAATTTTTTTTTTTTTTTTCAGTAGAGACGGAGTTTCACTGTGTTAGCCAGGATGGTCTCTATCTCCTGATCTCGTGATCCGCCCACCTCGGCCTCTCAAAGTGCTGGGATTACAGGCGTGAGCCACCGTGCCCGGCCAAATACGTCTTTTTTTAGTAAATGCATGGCACGTGTTGAACATTGTGCATGTTGACAATACTATTCAACATGTGCAATGCGTTTACTAAGAAAGTTGGTAACAAAAACATAGGAAAAATCTTTCAGAGTAATAGTATAACTTTCCTAGAAATTAGTAGAAATGGAAGCCCAAAGAAAAAAGGGACTTACCTGAGTTTCACAGCTAGTTACTGTCTGAACTAGGACTAGAGCCAGGATTTTGGATTCCCTCTTCAGCTTTGCTTTCTGTTTTAAACTGGACAGCTTTTCTCTGAATAAAGATGCCCCATTATTGAGGGATTCTTCTACCTGTGTTGGAGATACTTTTGTACCTGCTCATTCTTTCAAAATAACATGCAGTCTGCCCTTTCCATTGTTTATTCAGAATGAAAACATGTAATTGGAGGCTTCTTTTTTTCCTTAACATTTATCCTAACAAAAGTATAGGAACTAAAAAAGTTTATTAATTCTTGCCTACTATTTGCCTTTAGAAAAGGCCCTGTCTAGAATATTAGATACAGACTTTTGCTCTCCTTTTCATAAGAATCAAGAATTTTCCTATCAGTTTTTTACATTTTTGTTAAGCACGTTTTATGCTGGGCATAAATCCTGCCTCGTGACGACTAGCTCACCTGTCAGATTGACTGCACTCTTACGAATGATTGTAAAAACATGATGGGAAGGCTAAGCACAATATCTCATATAGAGTTTAACACTATCCCTACATTTTCCAAAGATTTAGTAACAGCTTCAAAATTCTAAGTACATTCATTGATGTCAGTTTTATACTTTTTATTTTGAGGCAGAATCTCGCTCTGTCACCCAGGCTGGAGTACAGTGGTGTGATCACAGCTCACTGTCACCTCAACCTCTCTAGCTCATGCAATCTTCCCACTTCAGGCTCCCAAGTAGCTGGGACCACAGGCACATGCCACTATGCCCAGGTTTTTTGTTTTTTTGTTTTTTGTTTTTACTTTTAGTAGAGACGTCTCGCCATGCTGTCCTAGCTGGTCTTGAACTCCTGGGCTCAAGCAATCCTCCCACCTTGGCCTCCCAAAGTGCTGGGATTACCAGCACACCAAGCCATTGTTTTGTTCTTTAAATTTAAAAAAAAAAAAAAAAAAAAAAAGAAGTCTGAGCTTAATTATATCTAAATTCATCCACATTGTTGATTCATAATTTCTTTGGTGACACTCTATGCAATTCAGTTGGTTAGGAACATCTCCAGTATTATAGGTGGGTTGCTGTGACCATTTTAATTTTACTTTGGGCATTAGAGTGTAAAGCACCAGCATCTGACAGTACAGATAAATCTACATGCTCTTCCACTCCTTCACTCTTCCCATAGTCACCTTAGTCAGATAGGCATATGGTTTTTGTATGTGTGTTTTAAATAATCTCTCAGAAAAGAGATTCTGTAAAATTTCTGAATGTCTTTCTCAGACTTTGCGGGAGGAGTAAGGACTGAAAGTACATGTACAAGGTCTAAAGAAATACCACAAACCATCTTTCTTTTCCTTCTCCAACCTTTAATGATTTTAAATGTGCCTGTATCACCTTTTTTTTCAGATCTTTCTACAACATATTATACAACCATTAAAATGTGAAGAAAATTAATGTTTTAAATACTAATTTAAATAATTATATTTAAAAATATATAAATTAAATAATATATTTAATATTATTTAAGTAAATAAGTAGTGAATAATTTCACAAAGCATTCTTATAAGTAGCCTAGAAAGGACCCTGCATTTGTTATGAAAGGGTGCCAATTTTCTAAGTATTAAAAATCAGTGTATTTAGCTGAATTATGTATAATAGAAATACCAATATATCCACTTGTCACTGTTTAGGTGCTCATATTCCTTCCTTTAAAATTTTGACATTTTCATATCTCTTTACTTACAGAGAGTTTTAATTTCAGAGATAGTGGTGAGTCATATTATGTTTATACATCAGAAGATTAGTAATTGCTATTAATTTCCAGAAATTAAGCCTTTTTAAATGTTATTGTCCCTTCCTTTCTTCATCTCTGATTTTATCTATAGCAACAATAATTAAAAAAAAAAAAAACTGGAAAGAAACCTCAATATAAGTATTCCTTTACTGAAAATAAACAAAAATAAAAATTTCAGTATGCAGTCTGATCAAATTAATTAGTGGGTCATTATTCATTACAGCATTCCTTTAAGGGTATGTTTCTCCAGTATATTTTTGTGTTTTAGTAACAACTCATTAACTTCTTTTAAAATTCATATAATTGACAATATTTTAATTATATTTATGGGGTACAGTGATGTTTTGGTATATGTAAACAAGAAGAAATAACTAAATCCAGCTAATAACATGTCCATCATCTCAGTTATTATATTTTGGAGTGAGACATTTTTAGCAATGTTGGATTATTATTAAGTATAGTCACCCTAGTTGTGTGTGTGTGTATATTATATTATGTATTATATTACATATTATATATGTATACATACGTGTGTACATATACATGTGGATATGTACCTACACATGGGATTGCTGAATCATATGGTAAGTCTATTTATACATTTTTGAGGAGCTTCCATACTATTTACCATTGTGTCTATACTAATTTACATTCCTACCAACAGTATACAAGGGTTTCCTTTTCTCCACATCTTCATCAACACTTGTTAGCTTTCATCTTTTTTGTAATAGCCATTCTGACTGGTGTGAGATGATATCTCATTGTGGTTTTATTTTGGATTTCCCTAATGTTGAGCATTTTTTCTTAATCATATTGGCCATTTAAATGGAGAAATGTCTGCTCAGGTCCTTTGCCCATTTTTTAATTATTTGTGTTTTGCTATTGAGTTGTGTGAGTCCCTTATATATTTTGAATATTAACCCCTTATCAAGTATGTTTTGCAAATATTTCTTCCACACCATGGCTTGTCTCTTCACTCTGTTAGATTGTTCCCCTTGCTGTGCAAAAAGCCTTTTAGTTTGATACGATTTCATTTGTCTATTTTTGTTTGTGATAACTGTGCTTTCAAGGTCATATCTAAAAAATTATTGCCTGGACCAGTGTCATGGAGCTTTTCCCTCATGTTTTTTTCTAGTAGTTTTACAGTTTCGGGTCTTGTATTTAAATCTTTAATCCATTTTGAGTATATTTTTGTATGCATTGTGAAATAACAATCCAATTCCATTCTTCTGTATATGGATCTCCAGTTTTCCCATCACCATTTGTTGAAGAGACTTTTCCCCATTTTGTTTTCTTGTCACCTTTGTCAAAAATCAATTGGCCATAAATACATGGATTTATTTCTGTCCTGTTCCATTGATCAGCGTGTCTGTTTTTATGCCAGTTCATGCCGTTTTGATTTCAATTCCTTTAATATATTTTGAAATCGGGGAATGTGGTGCCCCCAGCTTTGTTCTTTTTACTTAAGATTTATTTGGCTTTTCGGGTTTTTTTAAATGATTCTATATGAATTTTAGGATGGTTTATTCTATTTCTGTGAAAAGTGACACTGGAATTTTGATACGAATTATGTTGAATTTGTAGGTCATTTTGGATAGCATGAATATTCCAACAATATTATTTCTTCCAATCATGAGCACAGGATATCTTTCCATTTATTTGTGTTTTCTTGAATTTCTTTTATCAGTATTTCATAGTTTTTAGTATATACTAATAATATATATATTTAGTAGATACTAATTTTATATATATATATAGTTTACCTCCTTGGTTAAATTTTCACTGAAGTATTTTACTTTTTGTTGCTTGTTTTTCTTAATTTCTTTTGGGTAGTTTGTTGTGAGTGTATAGAAATGTTACTGATTTTTTATATTGATTTTGTATCCTACAACTTTACTGAGTTTATCAGCAAACCAGTTTTTTGGTGTTTAGTATTTTCTGTGTATAAAATCGTGTCAGCAAACAGAGACAATTTCATTTCTTCCTTTCTTATTATCTTCTATTTTTTTTCTCTTGCCTAATTACTCTGGGTAAGATTTCCAGTACTGTGTTGAAAATAAGTGGTGAGAGTGGGCCTTCTTACCTTACTCTTAGATCTTAGAGGGAAAACCTTTCAACTTTTCAACATTGAGTATGATGTTAACTATGGATTTGTCATATATATGGCCTTTGTTGTGTTAAGGTACATTCCTTCTATACAGAATCTGTTGAGAGTTTTTTCATGAAAGAGTGTTGACATTTATCAAGTGCATTTTCTACATCTTTTGCGATGATGATATAGTTTTATATTCTTCATTCTGTTAATGTGGTATATCATATTCATTGGTTTTATATGTTGAACCATCCTTGCATCTCATTTATGAATCCTCTTTAATCATGGTGAATAATTCTTTTAATGTGTTGTTGATTTTGGTTTGCTAGTATTTTGTTGAGGGTTTTTTTTATCTGTGTTCATCAGAGATAATGACCTGTAGTTTTCTTTTCTTGTAGTGTTCTTTTCTGGCTTTGTTATCAGAGTCATAGTGGCCTTGTTCTTGGCCTTGTTCGGTGTTTTCTATGTAAAACAAGTTTGGAAAAATTCCCTCCACTTTGAATGTTTGAAAGAGTTTGAGAAGGATTGGAATTCTCAATCCTTCTTTAAATGTTCTTTAAATGTTGGTTAGAATTAAGCTATGAAGCCATCTTGTCCTGGGCTTTTCTTTGGTGGGAGACTTTATTAAGAACATTTAATATCCTTACTCTTTATTGATCTGCGCAGACTTTCTATTTCTTCATGATTCAAGTTTGGTAAGTTGTGTCTGTATAGAAATTTATCCATTTCTTCTGGGTTATCTAATTCGTTGGTGTATAATTGCTCATAGTAACTTATGATTCTTTGCGTTGCTGTGTTATGTCTTTACATTGCTGTGTTATCAGTTGTAATATCTCCTTTTATTTCTGATTCCCTTGGTCTTCTCTCTCCTTTTCTTAGTCTAACTAACGGTTTGTCAATTTTATGTCCCCAAAAAAACAAACTCAGTTTTGCTGATTTTTTCCTGTTGTTTTTCTAGTCTATTTCATTTATTTCTTGCTCTGATCTTTGTTGATTTCTTCCTTCTGCTAATTTTGGGCTTAATTTGTTCTTCTTTTTCTAGCTCCTTAAGGTGTAATGTTAGATTATTTGAGAGCTTTCTTTTTTGATACATTTATTGCTATAAATTTCCCTCTTAGAATTACTTTTGCTGCATCCCATAAATGTTGTCATATTTTGTTTTCATTTTTGTTTGTCTCAAGGTATTATTTAATTATCCTTTTAATTTCTTCTTTGTCTCATGGTTGTTCAGCAGCATGTTTCTTAATTTCCACGTTTGTGAATGTTCCAAAATTTTGTCTTGTTTATTGATACCTAGTTTCATGCCATTGGAATCAGAAGATACTTGATATGATTCCAGTCTCCTTAAATTTGTTAAGAATTATTTTGTGGTCTAACATAATCTATCCTGAAGAATGTTCTGTGTGCGTGAGAGAAGAATGTGTACTCTGTTGCTGTAGAATGGAATGTTCTGTTGTATCTATGAGATCTATTTGGTCTAAACCAAGCTTGTCCAACTCATGGTCCCTGAGCCGCATGCAGTCCAGGATGGGTTTGAATGTGGCTCAACACAAATTCATAAACTTTCTTAAAACATTATGAGTTTTTTTTGACAAAAATTTAAGCTCATCAGCTGTCGTTAGTGTTAATGTATTTTATGTGTGGCCCAAGACAATTCTTCTTCCAGTGTGGCCCTGGGAAGGCAAAAGTTTGGACACCCCTGGTCTAAAGTGTAATTCGAGATGTTTCCTCATTGATTTTCCTTATTGATTTTATATCTAAATGTTAGAATTGTATCTAAATGTTTTCCTTATTGATTTTCTATCTAAATGATCTGTACAATGTTGAGAGCCGGGTACTGAAATCCCTCACTCAGTCTGTCTGTCCCTTCAGATCATTTAATAGTCGCTTTATTATTTAGTTGCTCCAATGTTGGGTGCTGCATATATTCTTACAATTGCAGATTGACGCCTTTATCATTATATAGTGATCTTCTTTGCTTCTTTTTACAGTTTTTGACTTAAAGTCTGTTGTCTGATATGAGTATAGCTACCCCTGCTTTCTTGGTTTCCTTTCCTGTGGAGTATATTTTTCCATCTCTTTACTTTCAGTCTATGTGTGTGCTTTACCTTAGAGTGAGCCTCGTGTAAGCAGCATACAGTTTTTGATTCATTTACCCACTCTGTCTTTTGATTAGAGAATTTACTCTATTTACATTCAAGGTAATTGCTGATAGGCAAGGACTTGCTACTGCTATTTTGTAATTTATTTTGTAATTGTTTTGTAGATCCTTTCTTTCTCCCTCTGTTGCCTTCCTTTGTGGTTTGATGGTTTTCTGTAATGGTACGCTTTGAATCCTTTTCATGTTTTGTGCAAATTCTGTAGGTTTTTGCTTTGTGGTTACCCTGAGGTTTACATAAAACATCTTATACTTAGGCTATTTTAAGCTGATAATAACTTTAATCACATACAAAAACTACACTTTTACTCCCCTCTTCCACATTTTATGATCTTGATTTCAAAATTTACGTCTTTTTCTAATTTATATCCTGTAACTATAGTTGTTTTTAATAGTTTTGTCTTTTAACCCTCATATTAGAGATAAAATTGCTTTACATACCACCATTAAGGTACTAGAGTATTCCGAATATGATTATGTATTACTTATACCATTGAGTTTTATAATTGCATGTTTTATGGTATTAATTAGTGACCTTTTACTTCAGCTTAAAGAATGTGTTTTAGCAATTCTTGTAAGATAGGCCTACTGATGATGAACTCCCTTAGCATTTGTCTGGGAAAGTTTTTATTTCTCCCTCATTTCTGAAGGGCAGTTTTGCTGGATAAAGTATTCTTGGCTGACAGGTTGTTTTTGTTGAGAAGTCCACTGTTAGCCATATTGGGGCTCCCTAGTGTGTGATGTTTATTATCTCTTGCTGCTTTGAATTTTAACAGTTATCTTTGAATTTTAACAGTTTGGTTACGGCATGTCTTGGTGAACTTCTCTTTAGGTTAAATTGGATTGGAGACCTCTGAGCTTCCTGTACCTGAATGTTGGTGTCTTTCCCTAGATTTGGAGAATTTTCAGCCATTATTTTCCTAAATATGCTTTCTGGCCATTTTTCTCTGTCTTCTCCTTCAGGCACTCCTGTTTCTCAGGTGGTGTCTCATAATACCTGTAGGCATTCATTCTTTTTCATTCTTTATTTCCTCTTCTGACTGGATAATTTTAAATGTCCTCTTTTCAGGCTCACTAATTCCTCTGCTTGATCAAGTATACTATTGAAGTATTTTATTGAATTTTTCAGTTTAAATCCTGTATTTTTTTATCTCTTAGATATCTATTTGATTTTAAAAATTTGTTTCTATTTCTTTGTCAAACTTACTGTTTTAATTGTTTTCCAAATTTCATTTAATTTTTTATCTGTATTGTCTTGTAGTTCCCTGAACATTTTAAAGAGGATTATTCTCAATTCTTTGTCTCTGATTTCATAGGTCTCATTTCTTTAGAGTCCATTATTGGTGCTTTATTACTTTCTTTTAGTGGTGTCATTTTTCTGATTCTTCATAATCCTTGTATCCTTGCATTGGTGTCTGTGCACTTGAAGAAGTGGCCACCTCTTCCAGCTTTTGCGGGTGTTCTGCCCTACCCCCCTCTCACCTGAGGTGAAGGGATAGACCTTCACTATTTAGTCTAGCCTGCGATTCTGGATTGGCCATCTGGTAGTGACCATAGGCAGGCAGACCTTGCTGTTGGATGCTCTAACTGGGCTGCTACCTGTGCTTTGAGGTCAGTGGAGCTATTGGCTGTGCTCCATGGCCTTGTGAAACCAATGGCTGTGCTCCATCAACGAGTGAGGCCACTGACTGGGTTCCAAGGTCAGGTGAAGCTGCCGGCTGGGCTCTGCAATCACCTTTGCTTGGGCAGGGTTGCAGGCTATATTCCCTGGCTGAGTGCTACTGCTGTTTAGAATCTAATTGGGTAGGGTTGCAGGCTGGGCTTCAATGGTGCTGGGTTTTCTGCCCAGCCACTCGTGACAGGCAGGGCCAGAGATTACTCCACGGTGTGCAGTCACAGGTTTGCCTCCCTGCCTGGGCCTGGGCAGAACCTCAGGCTGGACTCCAAAGCAGAGTGGAGTCACTGCTTAACTGCTAAGATTGAGCGGGGCCAGTTACTGTGTTCTGCAGATATGCAGGGATGCAGGTTTGCCTCCTGGCCTCAGGAAACTATATATACAGCTGTGAAGTTAGGTAGGGTCACTAGAGTCTGGCAGGGCCGGATGTGGACCTCCACAGATTTATGCTAATGTGCACTTGCCTCTGGGTCTGGGGAAGCCATAAGCAGAGTACTGAGGCTGGGTGGGGTTACCGCTCGCCCTCTCAGTTCTTACGGGACCAGATGCTCTCTTCTACACTTAGGTGCCACCACATACTTGCCTCCTGGCCTAGGAAAACTTTAAGCAGAGAATTGAGACTCTGCTTAAGGGTTGGGGAAGGCTTGGGTGTGATAGTGGTAGGGACTTGGCCCTGCCAAACCTGTCAACTGTGCTTTCTGCAAAGCAGTGCTTTTGACTGGTCTCTCTGATCTGGTGCTTCTATTGACAGGAATGCAGAGTCATTGCCAAGATCTGTGCTGTAGCCGCTATGAGCCCCATCCCCTTCTTTGTTTTTTGGTAACCCCAGATGGTCTAGCCCTGTAAGAACACGTGGGGTAATGCACAAGTGGGCTTCCTGAGAAGCATCCCGGAGTGCCGGGTCAGTTGAGTGTTCACCTCCAGCTTTCTTTTTCTGTGGTAGAAACTGTAGGCCCAGGGGACTCCTCCTGTGTGGTACTTAACTGGCTTGGAAAGAGGTGAAACTGTTCCTTTTAACCGTGCCCAGCCTTCACTGATTTTTGAGACCATATATGATTCAATTTAAATAGACTAAACTCTTAGTATAAAATAGCTTTAGGCTGGGCATGGTGGCTCATGCCTGTAATCCCAGCACTTTGGGAGGCTAAGGAGGGCAGATCACAAGGTCAGGAGATCGAGACCATCCTGGCTAACACAGTGAAACCCCGTCTCTACTAAAAAATGCAAAAAGATTAACCGGGCGTTGTGGCAAGTGCCTGTAGTCCCAGCTACTTGGGAGGCTGAGGCAGGAGAAAGGCATGAACCCAGGAGGTGGAGCTTGCAGTGAGCCGAGATTGCGCCACTGCACTCCAGCCTGGGTGACAGAGCAAGACTCTGTCTCAAAAAAAACAAAAAAAAGGCTTTAATAGGACTACTAATAAAGGTTGCCATCAAACAAACACCCACTTAGACCACGCTAAGTACTTTACCTTTATACCTTATTATTTTATCTTATTTAATCTTCATTGTAGTTCAGAAATATCTTCATTTTACAGGTGAGAGACTTGAGATTCAGAAAGGTTAAATGACTTGCCCAAGATCACAGCTAATGATGGCACTGGGATTTGATTCCATTTCTAACTTCAAACCTTGTATGGTTTTCCTTATACACCTTTCCAGTACCTAGCTGTTGCTTATACCTATTATGCCAGATAATTATCTCTAACTATCCTTTTTTTCTAGTATTGTGCCCCCGACACACACACACACAAACATATATAATGGAGGGAAATAATTTCTAACAGAATTCATAACAAATGAATAGTGTGTTTCCCTTTGTATCTTAGCCTACCTTTGTTAGGCCAGTTTTTTACTCTAGGGCTCAATTTGTAGTGCTGCTCAAGAATAAACCCTCTCGGCTGGGCGTGGTGGCTCATGCCTGTAATCCCAGCACTTTGGGAGGCTGAGGCGGGCAGATCACTTGAGGCCAGGAGTTCAAGACCAACCTGGCCAACATGGTGAAACCCTGTCTCTACTAAAAATACAAAAATTAGCCAGGTATGGTGATGGCGCACATGTAATCCCAGCTACTCGGGAGGCTGAGGTGAGAGGATCACTTGAACCTGGAAGGCAGAAGTTGCAATGAGCTGAGATCATGTCACTGCACTCCAGCCTGGGTGACAGAATGAGACTCCATCTCAATAAAACAAAAGAAAAGAATAAAATATCTCCATACCTTAAAAAAAAATTCTGAGCCTCTATTTTTAGACATAGTGATAGATTTGATACAGACCAACATATTTTATCATTGTTATTTTAATTATATGCTCTTGCCAAAGCACATTCTGTGATTTTGTGCTTCTAGTCGCTTTTCATATTGAGAACCAGGCACTTCTCTCAAATCCCTTTTTTAAAGATGGAGGTATAGATAAGTGAATTAAAGAAACAGCTAAAAATAATAATAATTAGTGTTCTAAATTCTTCTTAACAGAACTTTACAGACTAGCATGGCAAAGCTTCTCTCCGATCTTAGTGTGGACAGTGCTCGCTGCAAGCCTGGGAATAATCTTACCAAATCACTCTTGAACATTCATGATAAACAACTTCAACATGTCCCAGCTCCTGCTCACACTTCCATAATGAGTTATCTAAATAAGTTAGAAACAAATTACAGTTTTACACATTCAGAGCCACTGTCTACAATTAAGAATGAGGAAACCATAGAGCCAGACAAACCCTATGAAAATGTTCTGTCCTCCAGAAGCCCTCAAAATAGTAACACTAGGGGCATGGAGGAAGTATCTGCACCTGGAATTATTTCTGCCCTTTCAAAACAAGATTCTGATGAAGGGAGCGAAACTATGGCTTTAATAGAAGATGAGCATAATTTGGATAATACAATTTACATTCCTTTTGCTAGAAGCACTTCTGAAAAGAAATCACCACTTTCTAAGAGACTGTCCCCTCAGCCACAGATAAGAGCAGCTACAACACAGCTAGTTAGCAACAGTGGACATGCTGTCTCTGGAAAAGAAAATAAACTGTGTACACCTGTAGTCTGTTCCTCTTCAACAAAGGAAGCAGAAGATGCACCTGAAAAACTTTCCAGAGCATCTGATATGAAGGACACACAGCTCCTCAATAAAATAAAGGAAGCAATTGGTAAGATCCCTGCTGCCACCAAGGAGCCAGAGGAACAAACTGCATGTCATGGCCCATCAGGTTGTCTTAGCAACAGCCTTCAAGTGAAAGGCAATACTGTCTGTGACGGTAGTGTTTTCACTTCTGACTTGATGTCTGACTGGAGCATCTCTTCATTTTCAACGTTCACTTCTCGTGATGAACAAGACTTCAGAAATGGCCTTGCGGCATTAGATGCCAACATAGCTAGACTCCAGAAGTCTTTAAGGACTGGTCTTCTGGAGAAATGAATTCAGAAGAAAATTCTTCGAGTGCTTCTTTTTTAAAACTAGAACTTGACTATATTGAATGTGTATTTTTCCTTAGTGAAATGATGTTTTATATTATTAATTATGTGTGAAGTAATACATTGTACAAGTACTAATTGTATTGTTGGGATATATTGACACTGAGGAGCTTATAAAAACAAGTCATCTTAAGAAGTTGACAATTGCTACAAGAAGAAAGTTGTAGATAACTAGGAAATTACTGTAAGTAATGTTTTATTTCAGTACTTAGCAATTAGAGTTCTTTTATTAAGATGTATCTGCTGGATTAAGGGTACAGGTTGAAATAGTTCTGTGGTTGTCCTAAAAGATAATGGGAAAAGAATCTCTGGATGTAAGTTTTTCTGTTGAAACTGGAGGTGGTTTTTTTGGGTTTATTTTTTTTTCTGTTTCGGTATACTTTTTTTTTTTAATAGCAATGTGTTTTTATTAAACATGCTATGTGCCACAGGCTAGTGTTGTTGGTGAGATATATAAACATTTATTTAAAGAGAAAAGTTACCAGTATCTACACCTCTTAAAAAACATTGATTGGTCTAAAAAATATATAGATAACATCCTAAGTTAACATATGGCTTCTTAAAACTTGGGCACTTTTATTTGTTCTTATCCCAAATTCATGTTTTAAGGCCGTTAAAGAATAGTCAGACTGATAAGTGCTAACAGATAAGCTATAGTTTGGGAAATTTGTGGGTTTTTTAAAAATAAGAAATGTTTATTTTTGTCCTTATATTTAAACATGATGGAATTTGTAAATCTTGGCATTGATTGTAATTCTACCTTTTTGGAACAACTTTTTTTCCAGCATGTTAGCTGAGAATATTCTCTATTCTATAAATAATATGAAGTAGATTGGTCTCTCTGCTTCTCTATACCACGACTTCTTAGCTCAGTATCATCTCCCTTCACGTAAGCAGCACATTTTAACTCTTAGGAAGCTGAATGTTGTGTTATCACTAATACTTTGTACATGTCACCTGCCTACTCTAATTGTCTTTAGTACTTGGACAGGCTTTATCTTTAAAGAGTGTTCTGCTAGGCCCAGAACCTCCTCGTGTTTTTTTGTTTTGGTTTTTTTTTTCAGGTGTTAGTGCTACAGCGTTTGAAGGACCCAGCTGTAGTCTCTTTGATATGTTCAGATTTTCCAGATAGAGATTTAAGTCTAAAAATTTATTAAGTGAATTCTAAACTATTTCACACAAGAGTCTATTAGCATCTTCAATTTTCTTTAGTATTCATGAATTAATTTATTGGCATCTTATTTTGAGGTAATAGGCCACAACTCTTTAAAAAATAAGTTCAGAAATAAAAAATAATAAGAAAATTGTGTCATCTGTCTACTCTCAAATATTTAACTTATTCATATGCAAAAGTAGAATGTTAAGATTACATGGTAATACAAGAAGATAGTCCTATTTGGCCCTTAACATGGAACAGGCATCCTTATATGCAAAGGAAATTTATAAACCCTTGTGGGTTCAATTAATTAGTGATTGTTATAATCAATTTAATAGTTTAAGAAACAAATGAGACTACAAATTTCTTCAGGGACCTTCAGCAGATGCTTAGTATTTGATGTAAGACATGCACATGAAATAGAAACATGAAAGAATTTGGTTAAATTTCAAGGTGGAATATGAACCTAGCACAGTGGATGGAATAGATAGTGTGTTTTACAGAACTTTAGAACAGAAGGAAGCCAGGAGTAGAAGAGGACCTAGAAGAGACAACTTCATTTGGAAGAATACATAGGATTTGGGTAATCCTGTGAACAGCCTTAAATGTTTCCCCCTTAGAAAGTCAGTATCATCAAAATGTGGGGATTGAATTTAGTATATTAGGATGGTGGTAGACCAACCTGACTGAAATAGAGGTGGGGAGGGGGTGGTAATAATAAATGAAAAACACACAATTAGAAGATTTGGATCAGTTGTAGAATGTCTTCAGCTCCAGGCTGAGGAGTATCCATTAAACATTAAGTCATTGGAGTATTTGGGTATCTGGTGGTGATGGTTTTTGTTTTTTGTTTTCAATTGAGGATTACCAGGTGAAGTTGGATATTCTTAAAATGTCTTGGAGTGATAGTAAATAGGAAGGATTAGAGGAGGGAGAGACCGGAGACCATTTAGAAAACTGTTGCAGTAGTTCAGACATAATCCTGTGGCAATAGAAGTGAAAAAGGAGAGGCAAATTGAAAATTTTTCAATCAGCTGGGTGACTTAATAGGAACTAAAGAGGGTAGAAAAATCAAAGATGACTCCAAGGTTTTCAGTTTAATCAGTTTGAGACACACTAAGCAATGTCTAAAATGAAAAGTCAAGTTCTTAGTTAAGTTCCAAATTGTCTTCATTAGAATAAAAAGGGGAGAAGGAGAGTGTCCATTCTCAGTCATCTTTAGATCATCTCAGCCGGAGTCAGCATTACTGCCCCATCATAGTCTCCGAAAGGTCAGGCTGGTCTCAGATCCCAGCCCTCTCAGCCTTTTCAGATGTCCTAGAGTGCAAAAAGCGTATTAGTAGATCTCCAGAGTATCTGCTAACCTCTGACACACTGAAATTCATGTCTCCTGATAGGTATTGAGCATGTAATGAGAACCATCCTATGGCATTTTGTCACTATTTTACTGTCTTTGATCTGTGGAGGTAATGTACAACCTTTTACAATGAATTTAGTATTTGTGAACACCATTAAAGATGAAAGGTAGAATCTGATGCTATTGGACCAACTGTAGAGATCCTAGGGACAGGGCTAAAGAACCAAAGAAGTACTTAGCACATGTTCTTCCCTTATTCCCACCACCCCTGGAGTTTAGTAAATCAGAAACCTTTGCTTTTCACTAATGGTGGCATTTTACTTGTCAAGTGCCTTAAAAGTGATAAAGGCCTGCTTCAACTACATGGAAAGTAGGGCAGCATTGTAAAACCTGTGTAGGTAAAAAGGGCGTGCAGCTTCATCACAGCTGACCAGGTAGGTATCTAGTGCTCACATTCCCTCAGCTAAAGACTCATTCACTCAGTGAATGAAATGAAAGCTCTAATGTGTGCCAGTTACATATTATAGGCTCTGAGAAGACAGCAATAAACAAGACAGACATTCTGTCTTTAAAGAGCTTATGATACGATGGGACACAAGCCAAGTCCCACTGGACTTCAGTCATATAGTAAGTTCTGTGAAGAAAATAAAGCAAGGTAAGGGAACAAAGAGTGATAACATTGGCTTAAGTTTTAAGTACTAGGGTAACAGGCCCCTTCTCAAAAATAATGTTTAAGGGTCCAGAATTTAAGCAACCACTAGGGAAAGTTGGGTTTGATTTGTAAGTTAACGGTCCCTTAATCATTTTTCAAATGTTAGTTCTAGACTTCCTTCTGCTCAGAATTGCTTAAACATGTGGGTTCTAAGACTATAGCGTGCCTTAACACACACACTACAAAGCCCCTTAACTTTTCTGGATGTATTAATATTAGCACTTGTAGAGAACTGGTCACTATTTAAAGCTGTTGTCTTGAGCTAACCCTCCCATAGAATTACCAGAGATGATAAGAGCTTAGATTTCTGAAGGGTTTAAAGGTTAACTTTTGAAAGGACTATAGAAATAATCTTACTGTTACACCCAAAGAAAAGAACTGTTCTACGGTGATACTACTAGGTATCTACTACTAGAAGATTCCAAGCACACCAGGGGTATTCCTTTTGCCTGGACTGCCTTTTGCCCAAGCTCCTCCTGACAAATTTTTATTTATTCTTGAAATCCACAGTACTACTTCTGTACCTTGTATATACTTCTAGTGATGCCTTTATCAGTTTACATATCAGCTTTTCCTACCCTCTACTCTTCTTGAGGACAGGGACCAGGATTGATTCATTTTCAACTGCCCTCATGACCCTTGGTGACTATCATATAGTTTGTACTTAATAACTGTTGTTGGACCTAACTAAATCTCTGCAGATGATCACCTAGGCATAACTTGATTTTCTGGTGTTAAGTTCATGAAACAGCTTGCTGATAGCTTTATTACACACGTCTAAGTTCCTAGCATTAGCCTCCCTGTGCCTTTTATTCTTTATTCAGTTACTAAGTTCTGAAACCAAATTCACTTACTGGCAAACATTTGCACACTGCTGCTTGTGCTGTGGAGAAGCCATAGATTCTTAAATATTTAGGATAGAAACTTCTTTTTAACCATGGCACTGGTGCAGAGTAATCTATCCCACCAGCCTGCCTCACTAGTTTTTGGGAGGGATGAATGTCAGCAAAGCACTGGAAAACTGCAGGGCACTGTACAGTCTGTGACTTATGACAATATTTAAAGAGTCTTCACCATCCTGCTTACCCTATTCTGATGTCCGCCAGTTTGTCAGTGAGTCCCTTAAAATGTAAATCCAGAAATTAACTTCAGATGTGATCTGATCCAGGTGGACGACAGTTAGATCGTCATTTTCCTATAATCTTATAGTAGTTTTAAAGTGGACAAAGCTTGAGTTGGCTATCTTAGCCATCACGCTGCAGGTCTTATTAGGGCTGTAGTTAGTTTCCCGATAATATTCACACTGTCATTCTTGGTGTTGAGTGGTACCATGTTAGGGCAGCTGGGGCAGGAAGTCATGGGAGGCTGTTTCCATCTAGCTAGACATGAGCATTTCCTCGAAGACTAAGACTAACTAGTTAAGTGGTCTCAGCTGCTTCTAAAAGAAGAGCTCAAGTTTACCACAAACTCAGTGCTTGCTCTCCTTGAAGTCAGGTCTGCTTTTAGAGACCATGAATAATGAATTATGAAAACTAGCATGTGGAAACTGAAACCAGACATATTTAAAGAAACTTGCTCAAGGCTGCACACCTAACACCTTAACCAGATGTTGTGATTCTCAGTTGCCTTTCTTCATTATGTTGTCTTCCTGATGACAGCTCAGTCTCATGACCACTTGAACCTCTGGGGCTCCAAATCTCACCAGAACCTAGCTCTATGCCATTCTGTTTCTACTAGCATGGTCTAATAATAAGGAATTCCCTCTGGGATTTATTGTAAGGATTAAATAAAATTACATGTGAAAATGTTTTGCAAACTACAAACATTAAGTGGATGATAATGATTACTAATTACATGTAGTTGGTCTATGTGTATGTATGTGTGTGTACTATAATAGACACTTAAGGTTTTACTTTTGCTTTATTAAAGGTACACAGTGTTCTTAAAATCTGTTTAGCATGTGGCATAATGCTAGTAAAACAATTTCCCCACCTGTCACTTGGCCAATTCCACCAAAGTCATTACTAAAACTTGTTTTAAAGTAGATGGGTTTTTCTCCCATCAACACTGGCATTCAAAGTGAGCTCTGACATTTCCAGGACCCCAGCATTATCTTCTGCTCAGCCCAAGGGTAAGAGGGCTCATTTCTCCACAGAAATCTCAAGAAGACATGGAGAAGAACACAAACTATCCAAGAGGAAAACTCAGTCCCTTTTGGAGCAAGAGACTTAACGTTTGTTCAAATCTATAACAAGAAATATTGTCAGCCACTCAGTAGGGAGCACACAGCCAAGGTACATATTTTCATACCACCATCCTTTCCAGATTATTTTGCACTTGGCTGTGAACTCTAGGCCCAGAGTGGGGTAAGAGACCAGATTCAAATATTTTAAAAGTAAGGAGCTCCAAAACAAGCAGAACAGACCGTCTTGGAGGGTAGTAGTTTGTTTGAGGTTTGGCAAGAAGAAAGTAGTAAAGGAAAAATAATTTTCAAACCCAGAGTCTCAATGGATTAAGATAAAATTAATCTTTTCTCTTTTTTTTAGGTCAATCAATATGATTAGACTTGCCATCTTAGGATAGAGAGATGGAGCAATTGAAGATGAAACAAAAACTAGAGCAAATCAGTAAATCACATTGGAAAAAAAAAGGTCTTCACTATTTAGAGCAGTGAGCTGTATTCTAACATCACCTTTCCCCAACGCAAAGCTTGTAATCATTGTTTCACTAGAGACTCAGTCCACCATCACCACCTCTTCCCTCCCCATATCCCAACCAGTCTACAAATCTGTCTGGTCAGATTTTTAAAATAATGATGACAAAACACTTAAGGCAACTTCTGTCAACTCCTAACATACCCAGAAAGGGTATGAGAATTTAAATTATAGTTTTGTATTATATCTTTGGCCAAAATTTGAGAAAATGCCATGGTATATTATTGATTGGTATAAAACACTTAGGCAATGATATTTTAAGTTGGTGGGAAAGTTCACTTGAATAACATGGTGCATTAGAAGAGCAAGAGCAGTGGATCGAGTCAGGTGACCTAGTGATTCCATCTTTATATGTTATGTGACCTTCATTCATTTACAATTTATTACCTGTCTGCTGTGTGCTACATACTGAGCATCTAAAGACAAGTAAGACAATGTGCCTTTGAAGGGCCCAGAGCCCCAGTGCCTCCCAAATGAGGCGATACGATCTCAAAGACTCACTCCAGCTCAAAATCCTAAATTTTCCAAGAAGAAAGATCGTAACACCAAAGTAACTAGCCACGTGGCTCTGGTATGTCTTCCTACCACGTTGGTATCTTACAGAATTTTAACTTTGGGTTGCTCTTTGTTTTTTACTTTCTTTCCTTCTCTCTTTCATACTAATATCATGGGTGCTCTCCATATTTATTTTTCTTCTTATTTTAATTTCAAAGAGTATCTTTGTGTGCTAACTCTGAGGACTTGAACATTTTTCTTTTACCCTCACATTTAAATTAAATAATTTACACTGGTTCTTAATGGGAAGATGGTAATGTAAAGTTGCCCCTTTTCCCCCTTTTGCAGAAACCAAGAAGAGTACAACTCCATTTGCAGGGGAAACAAGGAGAGAGCTCTAAAACCAAACCACAAAATAGCTAGAGGGACTGGAAAAGCAGGAGTTACCAAGCAGGAGCGTATAGGAGAAGAATGGATGCCATGGCTCCAGATAGCAGAAAAGGCTAGCAGACTACATTTCTCAAAGACGAACAGTTTACCCAGAGATGAAAGGGTTTTTTTTAAAAAATATTTTTTTTTATTGATGAGGTCTCGCTCTGTCACCCAGGCTGGAGTACAGTGACATGATCACAGCTCACTGTAACCTCAAACTCCTGGGCTCAAGGCATCCTTCTGAATAGCTGAGATTACAACAGTGTGCAACCAAGCCCACCTAATTTTTTTGATTTTTCTTTCGTGTGTGTGTGTGTGTGTGTGTGTTTAGACAGGGTTTCACTATCTTACCCAGGCTGGTTTTGAACTCCTGGGCTCAAGCCATCCTCATTCTTTGGCCTCCCAATGTGCTGGGATCTCAGGTGTGAGCTACCATGCCCAGCCAGGAGAAGTTTTAAATCCTTAGTTTGTAACAGTGGGGAGAGGATCCACGGGCTTCACACACATTGTGTGTTTGGAGACGGGGAGCATAGGTGCCTATTCCCAAGTGGAAGAATAAACACCAAACAAATTAATACATAAAACTGAATATTAAGGAAAATTCCAGTCCTCCTTACAAGCTTTCTGCAAATAGCTGATCTAAGAAAACTTTCCTTAACTGCTTCAATAAAAGTCATCAAGAAAGACCAGCAGAGGATCTGTAGTAAAGTATTTTTAGGAAATAGGGGAAATAAATAGGAAAATATGACTGTAAACTAAAACCACTTATCAGGAAAATATTGCCATCAAGTAGACAAAAGTTGTGACTAAGTATTTGGTCATGAATGTTTATAACTGAATGAAACAGGTATTTATTGAAACCAAGAGTACTGAGCAGAGAAACCATAGTCTAGGACCAAGATGATCTGATAACAGGAGAAGATGAAGCAGGAGTTGACAGAACTTAGGGAAAAGGTGGAAGGACACATTACACCATCTCAGAAATGAAGGCAAAATTGAAAGTAAGTCAAAATAAAATAGATTAAACATAATCGTTTTGATACAAAATTCTAGGTTCAAACTTGTCCTCCCTTCAGCACTTCACTGACTACACTAGTGCCTCCCAGCTCTAAGCATGGCTACTAAGAAATGTGTCATGGAGCAGATCCTTGTTGCTTTGTAGGTGACATAATTTTCCCCTCTAGAAACCTGTAGAATTTTCTGTGGCTTTGATCATCTTAAATTTCACTGTAACGTGTAGGGGAGGTTTTGATCTTTAATGTCTCCTGTTAATGCTCTGTGAGTTGCTTAAATCAGTGGGCTTGCATATTTTTCTAGTTCTGGAAAACTTCCGTCTTTATTTCTTTAAATATTCCCTCCTACTACTTTGTTTTTCTCTCTTCTGTGATTTCTATTACACTTCCATTTGAACTTTCATGTCTCCTAACTTTTTTTTTTTTCATTTCCTTGTCTATTCTTAACTCTTCTGGAAGAAGTTTCCTGATGTGATCTTTCATCTCATTCATTGGTTTTTCAGCTATCCCCATTCTGCAAATCAATTCATGTGTTGAATTCTTAATTTCAACTGTTACATTGTTCATACAGTATGTTTTTTTTTATAATTGCTTGTTCCTGCTTCATATTCCCAATACTTTCCCTTATCTTGTTGAATGTGTTTATTATGTATATTTTAAATTCAGGCCTGCCTGGTCCATTGATTCTGATATCTTTAGCATGGACTGTTAAGCATGTGCACGTGGTTTATATCATTATTTTCCCTTGTGAGTTTACATTACCTTGGGGAGTATCAGCTACCTGAACAGATAATGTATACCTGGGAAGGAAGACTGAAATCCAGAATCCAACTGAGACCCTTCTGGTGAGTTATTGAGTGTATGTGATGTGGGGTGGTGGTTGTACTGATAGGAAATACTCCTTAGAGTGTTGACCTCTGTTACTTCAGTCTGGGTTTGATCATTCCCTGTTTCCTGTATCTTTTTTTTTTTTCCTGAGCTCTACTTATTTTTCAAGAGCTTCTTCCCATAGGATTGGTACAGGGATTAGGCCTGCTCAGGGGTTCAGACATTCTTCTGCACCTGTTGTTACCCACTATTCAAGCCCTGCCACAAGGCAACTCAAATACTCAGTAGCACGGGCCTGAGTACTGCTCTTCTGCCCCCCAGAAGTGAGAGTTGAGCAATGACTCATTCAGAACAATGTGGGGGAGAGAAGAAAATGCAGGGAGAATGATGTTCCCCAGTCCACCTTCTGCCTGGCCACCTTCTATTTTAGGCTGACATTTCCTATATACCCACTGGTAATCAATCATTTCCTGTCTCCCCAAAGGTTTCTTAGTAGTTTTATGGTATATTCTGTTATCCATTGTTAACTTGCCTGTCACTTCTGTAGCATTTGCATGGTGGGTTCTGAAAGACTAGCAACCCAGGTTCATTTGCCATCTTGTGCTCCCCACTAATGTGTAATGTTACCTCTGCGTCACTCACCCAGTTCCCCTTTATCTGTGGGTCTGTTTATTCTCTCTGTCTCTCTCATCTGTTTTACCTGTCTCTGTGCAATACCATACTTTTAATTATTGCAGATTTATAATGTCTTCATATCACGTAAAATGATCCTTTCTCCCCCCATTCATCTTCAAAATTGTCTTTGTCTATGCTTGGGCCTTTACTCTTCTGTGTGAAGGACCAGTTGATCAAATTCTGTGACAAATTCTCTTGAGATTTTATTAGAATTGCTTAGAATTTATAGGTTAATTTGGAGAATTGCAATTTTTATTATATTGAAACCTCCAACCCTTTAGTATTATATAATGCTCCATTTACTTACTCCATAAAAATCTTGTTAAACTTTTATAGAATTTATTCCTAAGTACCTGATAGCTTTTGTTACACTTGCACATCCCAGGGTTTGGTTTTTTTTTTTTTTTTTTTCCTTTTTTTCCACAATGAAAAGACCTTTAGTTTGTTCCTAATCACATAAAAGTAAATCCCCCCTGAAATCCCATCATCATGAGATTAATGAGTTGGTTATCCTTTTAAGCATTCTTTATACATACACATAAAAATACACAAGTAATTCTATATATATAGGATCATATCATGCTTGCTATTTTTTTCATCAACACCTTCTCTCACCACCTTCTCTCCTCATACTAGTCCCTTTCCCATGCCCTAGCCACACACCTGTAACCTATCATCATAACCTAATGGGTGACTGTCAGTGTTTTCTCCATGCTCATGAAGTCATCTAGGTCCATGATTTATACAGACTTCAGAGACAGCTGGTCGTTGTTTCACAAAAATGGGATCATATTTAATTTTTCTGTATTTTGATTTTCTGACTTAGAAATACCTTAGGAAAGGCCGGGCGCGGTGGCTCAAGCCTGTAATCCCAGCACTTTGGGAGGCCAAGACGGGCGAATCACGAGGTCAGGAGATCGAGACCATCCTGGTTAACACAGTGAAACCCCGTCTCTACTAAAAATACAAAAAACTAGCCGGGCGAGGTGGCGGTGCCTGTAGTCCCAGCTACTCGGGAGGCTGAGGCCGGAGAATGGCGTAAACCCGGGAGGCGGAGCTTGCAGTGAGCTGAGATCCGGCCACTGCACTCCAGCCTGGGTGACAGAGCGAGACTCCGTCTCAAAAAAAAAAAAAAAAAAAAAAAAAAATACCTTAGGAAAATCCCTCTAGATGACTAGGAAGTCATCTAGTATGGATCTAATTTATTCTCTTCAATGGCTAGTTGGTATTCCATGATATGGAAATATTATATAATGCATAATTCATTCAACTATTTTGTTCAGTTATATATAATGGAAAATAGCTACTTTAAGTAGAAAGAGATTTAACGTAGGGAATTTGGGACTTATGAAATCACTGGAGGTGCCCAAGTAGCAGGCTCTAGGCTGGGTCTCAAGGAATCATGCCCACAGCAGTCCTACAGACCCTTCTCTCCAAGAGAACTGCCGTCTCTGTCACATTCCAGAAGCTGCTGTTCCAGCTGCTGGCTTCGGAACCACACTACCTTAGCTGCAACTTGAGGATCAGGAGGCTACCACAGGAACTTTTTACTCCGGACCTACATTGTGTCTGTCAGATCTGCACTAGTGCATCTGGAAAGATTAAATCACAATCTAAAGTCCTAGCTTTGAGGGAGACTTGGAAATATGTCTTTAGCTTTCCAACCTCTGCAAAATAGAAAGACACACAAGAAAGGGGTTAACTAAACAGCGAGTGGGCCAGTCTACCAAATCTATTGCTGTGAGCATTCACTTTGTTTCCAGTTTGGGGTCTCCTATGAACGCTGTCACACAATTGCCATAAGACCTCATGTGTGTTTCCACTGCTATTTCTAAGGAATAGAATCCCAGGAGTAGAACTGCTGAACCAACAAATACACTTATTTTAAAATATAGATCTTGCCAAATTGCCTTCTAAAAAGGTTGTAACACTTTACACTTTTGCTATAAATATGTGAAAATTTCCTTCATATATACCACCAGCAATAAGCAATAGATACTGTGGCTTGGCGTGTGTGTGTGTGTGTGTGTTTGACAAATAATACTTTTTATTATGGAGAATTTCAAGCATGCACAAAAGAGGCAAACAGTCTAGTGAACTCCTGTGTGTCCATCAGCCAGCCCAATAACCATGGCCAAACCTGCCCCATCCAATTCCTTCTGTTTCATTTTGTTTTAAAGCACATTCCTGATGCCTTATTATCTCATCCATAAATATAAGTATAAATGTATTTGTAAAACACAGAAATAGAAAACCAAACACTGCGTGTTCTCACTCATAAGTGGGAGTTGAATGATGAGAGCACATAGACACAGGGAGGGGAACATCACACACCAGGGCCTGTCAGGGGGTGGGGGGAAAAGGAGAGAGAGCATTAAGACAAATACCTAATGCATGTGGAGCCTAAAACCTAGATGATGGGTTGATAGGTGCAGCAAACCACCATGGCACATGTATACCTATGTAACAAACCTACAGATTAAGCACATATATCCCAGAACTTGAAGTAAATTTTTTTTAAAAAAGATAAGCACAATATTATCATATCTAAAAAAATTAACAATAATTATTCATTAAATAGCTAGTGTTTACATCTTATTTGAGGTACACAAATTGCAATTGATTAGTCTTTTATGTCTCTTTTAACAAATTGTCTCCCCTGCCATATTCTTTTTCCCCCATATAATTTATTTGTTGAAGGAACCAAGTTTTTGGTGCTGTAAAGCTTCCCACAGTCTGAATTTTGCAAGTTGCATTTCTATGTTTTGGTGGAAGATTTTCCTCATCCTTATTGCCTGTGAATTGTTAATGGAATCTAAGAACTTGATCAGATTCAGGTTTGATTTTTATGGCAAGAAGAATTTAAAGGCAGTGACCGTTTCTGGATCAAGAGTCACACAATGTTTGGTTGTCTCTCTCCTTGTGATGTTAGCAACCATTGATGCTCAGTACCCAGACCTGTTAGTTCACTAGGATTGCAAAATGGTGACAGTCTAAATCTACTCTTTTTCATTTATAAGGTATACTGTCTATAAAGAAAAACTTTCTCACCTCTGCTATTTGGTTACCCAATAGTATAGTTCATATAAATAAAGCAGCATAAATGCTTGATTCTTTCCCATTATTTACCAGTTTTCAAAATAATGAATTGGTTCCTTAGCATCCTTTAATGGTGACTGTTTTTTTAAGTATCATTATGAAGTAATGGATGGATTAAACTTCTTTGATGTGTTTCAATCCATTGCAGGTATGATTTTTATTGATACTTACATTGTCCCATGTTTGATCTTTGGAAGCTTTACTATGGCTGTTATTTATGTTTGCCAATGTGATGGGTATTGTGATTTTTTTGTTACTTTTATTTTTATTTCTCTGATTTCTAGTGAACTTGAATCATATTCATATGTTTGTTTGGCCTTTTGATACTACTCATTAGTAAGTTGTTTGTATCCTTTGCACAATTTTCTAATCAGTTGTGTCAGTTGTTGGTCATCATCTTATCAGTTTTTAAGGGTGCTTTGTATAGAAAGTGATTCTTTGTATGAATATAGTAGCACAAACATTTTTTCAGACATACTGACTGCTATTAACTTTGTTTATAGTACTATTTGCCATACCAAAAAAGTGATTTATAAAAGGCTGAGTATGCCTGTCTTTTATTCTATAGTTCTTGGTAAGGAAAGTCTCCCCAAACCATAGTGTGTACATATAATCCCCTGGATATTTTTCTTCAACTTAAAATTTTCTTTTTACATTTAACTCTTTAATATATTTGCATTTATTTTTGAATGTAGTTTAAGATGGCAGTTCAACACTTTCCTTTCAAGTGAGTAGCCAGTTGTGTCTGCATAGTGAAAAAAAAAAATAGTTCAACTTTTTTCCCATTGAACTGCCACTCTGAAATACATTTAAAGAATAACTACAATGTAATCATTAATTATTTATTCTGTTCCAGAAATATATTTTATATTCTTACTAATGCTATACTGAATTGAATTTATATATGTTATAGTATCACTGATATCTTAGTAAGCCCCCCTGTATACTCTTCTTTTTTTATTTTTATTTTTATTTTTGAGATGGAGTTTCTCTCTTGTTGTCCAGGCTGGAGTGCAATGGCATGATCTTGGCTCACCACAACCTCCACCTCCTGGGTTCAAGTGATTCTCCTGCCTCAACCTCCCAAGTAGCTGGGACTACAGACACTTGCTACCATGCCCGGCTAATTTTTTGTATTTTTAGTAGAGACGGGGCTTCACTGTGTTAGCCAGGATGGTCTCAATCTCCTGACCTTATGATCTGCCCACCTCAGCCTCCCAAAGTGCTGGAATTACAGGCATGAGCCACTGAGCCTGGCCTACTCTGTCTTCTTACATTTTTTGTAGTTTTACTAGCTATTCTTTGGCATTCTTTCTCTATATAAACTTTAGAATCATTTTATCTAATTCCAATAAAAACCCTATTGGAATTCTAATTGGAACTACATTAAATTAATATATTAAAATTTCTGGAATTAACAGTTTTATATTAAGTATTTTCTTCCAGGAACATGATATGACTTTAAATCTATTCAAATATTTTGTGTCTTTTAATAGCTTTTCCCCAATTAAAAAAAAAATAAGCCTAGAGTTGATCTTGTTAAATTTATAAGTATTTAAAACTTTTGGCACTATGTTAATCTGAATAGATTTTCATTAGCAACATGAATTATTACGTAAACATAAGAAAGAACTTTCCAGATAGAATGTCCAGTCACTGGAATTTGTAACTGAGTTGAAGGCTCCCTCTCGTATTACCAGGAAGGAAAAGTGGATATACACCTTTCTAAGACTGTTCAGTTGTGGTCTTGCTGAGAGATAGGGGGAAGGACCAGAGGAGTCCTGGAAGACCTACTCAGAAAAGGAATCTGGAATGTTGCCGTTTTAGGCAGCCTCCTAACGTCAGGCTTCTGTTAATGTGAGGGCTCTTGACTTAATTAGCCAGTTTTTCCAGTGGGTACATGGGTGTGTGCGAGACCATTAGAAAACATGCTGGGATAATTCAGAGCAAAAAATTCCCAAACTATTTCTTCTTTTTTCTTTCTCTCTTAAAAATTCCATTTTGTTGTTATGATATTGTTTGGTTGTTTTGTTTTTGCAATTAATAGCTTTTATTTCCACAGATAAGTCATGCAATAAATGTATTTCTTAATCCACATTGTGTCAAGCTCTCCATTTATTGCTTGGATATATAGAAAAATCCAGACCTAGTCCTTGTCCTCAAAGGCTTGCAGTCTATTTGAGGATACACAAATGGATTACTCAGTATGAGGCACATGTTATTGGAGCACAGAGGAGAGACATCTTAATCAACCTGGTGAGGTTCAGTCAATTTCACAGATAATGGATCATTCAAGCTTGGAAAAGACTAATGCGTCCTGAACTACCAAGGCGTGTTCAGAAAATAGTGAGGTGCTCCCATGGCTGGAGTTGACGTTACGATGAGTAACTACAGAAGAACCCAGAAAAAAGATGAGGAGTTTGGTCAGCTGCAGACGTTTACAGAGGAGACTTCCATTGACAGATTTATGTTGAAGAAAATCCTTCTATCAGCATGGATTAGAGGGGCAAGACTGATGACAGGAAGCCCAGTTGGAAGGCTGCCACAATAGCCTAAGGGACAGGTAAGGCAAGTTATAGTGAGAACTGGGGAGGAGAGGAATTTGCCATCTGCATAGGTAGGAAATCTCATGGGCAACTGATGAGGCAAAGGGAATGCAAAAGGACCGAGGTTTCTAGCCAGGACTGCTGGATGGGTGTCAGTGTCGTTAACCTGGGAGCCAGGAAGCTGGGCAGGTTTCCCGGGAACAAGAGGAAGAGGGCAATATTGGCCATGAATTCCAGGTGAAGAAGTCCAAAATCTGGGTACTCAGAAGAAATAGACTAGAGATTTACATTTGAGGATCACTGGTGGTATCTGAAACCATGTGAGGGCATGAGATGGGTTAGGAAGCATGCAGAGCTAGGGTGGAGTACTCAAGGCTTAGTTCATGTTCTCCTATACCAAAGCAGTTATCAAGGACAACTTAAGCTAGCAGATGAATGCTTTTTACAACAGAACTAAGAACCTCTAATAAGTTTTTAATTCAGAAGCTAAACTGATGAAACAATAAACATCTTAAAGTCAGAAAAGCTAATAAATGAGCTCTTTCCATTATACTTCCACTCAAGTACTACTTGTTCTTCTGACTTTGTTAATAAACAATTGTAAACATGAATGCAAAAAACTAGATGAAAATGTACTGGGGTTGCGGCATGGAGGGTGAGACCTGTAATCCCGGCACTTTGGGAGGCCAAGGAGGGCAGATCACTTGAGGTCAGGAGTTTGAGACCAGTCTGAGCAAACTCAGACATGGGGAGACCCAGTCTCTACAAAAAGAAAAACAACCAACCAACCAAACAGAAACTACAAAAATTAGCTGGGCATGGTGGCAGGCACCTGTAATCCCAGCTACTCAGAAGACTGAGACATGAGAATCACTTGAACCCAGGAGGTGGAGGCTGCAGTGAGCCAAGATTGTGCCACTGCACTCCAATCTGGGTGACAGAGCAAGACCCTGTCTCAAAGAAAAAAAAAATGTACTGGAATATTCACAAGTGCTGGATTCAACCTTAAGTTTTTCACTTCACACCTGCTTAGGATTCATCAGGTGTAGATAATCCGAACCGCCATCTCAATCTTCCACTCACCTATAGGTTCCCTTGGATTGCACCACCTCTCCAGCTGCCACTTATCATGTCTGCCTTGGCTGGGACCATGAGTCACAGCTCACAGTCTCTCCAACCTGGCACTGAATGAAGACTGCACAGATAGAGGTTACCAAAAAAGAGGCAATGCAGAATAATGGAAAGAATTTTAGCCCACCAGGGGCCAGAGAACAGAGTTTGGCATGGCGTGATTAAGTGATTGGTACTCCACAGAAAAGTACTCACCATTTGTGGAACAATTATTCTGTGTCAAACACTCTGCTAATATGCTTTGCAATGTGCCCTCTTGTGCAACCCTCACAACAACCTTATGAAATGGATGAGGTTTATTATCTCATTTGTATCTGTTTTTTAACAATTAGGAAATTCAGGTTCAGAAGAAATTAAGTCACTTGTGCAAAGTCACATAGCTAGTTAATGACAAAGCTCCAGTGACTCAGATGTTAACACTATAGTCCCTCCACACAAACAATCTGAGGTAGAAATGCACAACTTACCCTCTACCTTCTACTTTGTCTTTTGCAAAACAAGGGATTTTTCATAGATGATATCATCTGTCTATAGATTCTCATTCTGTAGGAAATTGAGTTTACAGAATTTGTATACATCAGAGGTCTTACATGTAAAATATCTCCAGATTTACTTTATACAGTGGATAGATTTCTCAGCCATGATTTGCATGTGTTCATTTTGTCTGTAAATGTGGTCTTTGCTGTGCTGGGTTTTCAGATCGCTTCCCTCTCCTCTGCCCAGGTCGCCTGTTGTTCCTAAGATAAACCTCTACAGTGTGGTTAGAATGGAGGTATAGGGCTGTTGAGGGTAGCAAATGGAGAACCTATAGGTTTATAAAAGTAGAATATGAAGGAAGGATGACAGATAGAATGTAAAATAATAGAATGTAATCCCGAGTCCACATTTGTTTATGTTGTTATTTCTATTCTTTCAGACTTTTTAAAACTATGGGTTTAAGTGTTCTGCAAAGTCTTACACAAAAGCCCAGTACAGTACATGAACTACAGAAAAGCAGAACTGCTCTGAACAAGGAAGAGGTGGGAGATCTGAGTTCTGGTCCCAGCACCCACTTCAACTCCAGCCACCTCCTTGGAATCCGGGGTTCTGCAGCTTGAAATAATCAATTTGGATTTTAAACTTACTTGTAACATAATAATAATCATAGGAACTTTAAAATAATATTTTGTACTAAATTTTAGAATTATTATAATAAGTGATCTAATAAAACAGTCTTTTCCTGAAAGATGCCCAGTAAATTCTCAATAGAAGTTACTTAAGGAATTATAGGGTGTGGCTATGGGGAAGACAATAGATACATTTTATTTTCTACCTTCTACACTGTTTTCTTTCCCTTTTTCTTGCAGTTAGCATTTATATTTTTATGGTTAAAATATTAATTTAAACTTTTTTCAGATTTTGATATTCTCATTAGTGGCTTTTTAATAAGAGAGACTCGGGTTGAAATCCCAATGCCATCACTTACCAGCTGTATGATTTTATCTCCTCTTAAATGCAGGTGGGAGGTGGGGAGTAATTATAGAATTTTGGGGTGCTGATCTAAAGTGATAACAATTGTAAAGACTTAGTACTTGGGTATGTAATACATTTTCCCTGCCCCTGCCCCTGCCCACATGACTTTTCTGTACTTTAAATTGCTACTATCTTATGTATTATCCTTATATAACAGGAAAAGTTAACCTTTGGTTAATACATAAGATAATAAGATTTAAAGAATAATACATAAGATAACAGGATTTAAAGTACAGAAAATCAGTGTACAGTGAATATTTATAGGAACAAATCTACAAATCATATTTTAAGGCTGGTATGTCTGTATTTTCATATGTTAATACTCCTGGTCAAGGAACTGATATTTTTTTAAGAAGATTTTAACCCTCTCCCACCCCCACCAGCATCTAGTAACTACCATTCTACTATCTGCTTCTGTGAGTTCAACTTTTAAATATTCTACATGTAAGTGAGATCATGTGATATTTGTTTTTCTGTGCCTGCCTTATTTCATGTAACATAATGTCCTCTAGGTTCACCCCATGTTGTTGCAAATGAAGGATTTTCTTCTTTTTGAGATTGAATAGTTTTCCATTGTGTGTATATATACCATGTCTTAGTCTGTTTCTGTTGCTTATAATAGAATACCTAAAACTGGGTAATTTATAAATAAAAGGTATTCATTTATTATAGTGTGGAAGCTGAGAAGTCCAAGGTCAAGGGGCCTCATCTGGTGAGAGCCTTCTTGCTGGTGGGGTCTCTGCAGAGTCCCAGGGCAGTCCAGGGTATCACATGGCAAGGGGGCTGAGCATGCTAGTTCTCTTCTTATAAAGCCACCACTCCCATGATAACCCATTAATCCAATAACCCATTAGTCTATTAATGGATGACCCAAACCCTTCTTAAAGACCGCATCTCTCAACACTGCCACATTGGCGATTAAATTTCAACATGAGTTTTGGAGAGGACAGATATTCAAACCGTAGCACCACATTTTATTTATTCATTTATTTGCTGATGGGCACTTAGGTTGATTCCATATCTTGGCTACTGTGAATAATGCTGCAATGAGCATGGGAACGCAGCTATCTCTTCAACATAGTGATTTCATTTCTTTTGAATATATACACAGAAGTGGAACTGCTGGATCATATAGTAATTCTACTTTTAGTTTTTTGAAGGGCCTCCAAACTGTTTTCCATAATAGCTGTACCAATTTACATTCCCACCAACAGTGTATAAGGGTTCCCTTTTCTCCACAAGAGAGTAATCTCTAAACAAATAATTAGCCTTTAGAACACAAGAGCAAACTGAAGCACAGTTGTCTAATATGCAAATTGTTTTGTTTTACCTAGGTTTTACCTAGGCTGTCAGTAGTTGTCTGGTCCCCACATCAGAATTACTGGGGAAACAAAAAAATTATTCCCCAGGCTTCATCCTAGACTAACTGAATCAATTTCTGGAGGTAAGACCCAGGTATACATGTTTTGTTTTGTTTTGTTTTGTGTTTTGTTCTTTGTTTAAAGCTCTGCAAGTGAGTCCGTTGTGCAGCTAGACTTGAGAACCAGCAGGCTTTTAGCCTTAGCCTACCAATGCTGATCTAGGTAGATTTAGTACATTCATGAGCTAAGGTGAGCTAATATATTATTCAACACCCATGTAAGATTAATAAATTGTGACATCTTACCGTCTTTTCCTTCCCTTTCCTTCTCTTTTGGCTTTATTTATTTATTTATTTATTAACAAGGACCAAGCAGTGAAGGGGGCCAAGCCAGAGAAGGGATTCAGAGACAGGAAGGAAGTGCAGCGGATGTGCATAGACGGATGGGAGATCCAGGCTTGCAGAATAAACCTCTTGCAAAAGTAGTAAAAATAAATGGGCACCCCCTCCCCACCAAGCCACCAAGCCAAGGAAAATTTTCTACAACTAATGTCACTTTGGGGCAGTGGGGGCTAACTTACGTTGTTTCAAAAGGCCTAAGGAAACATAGTTTCTCACTGAAGGAAATTTATTTTGTCTTGACACACCAGACATTATGTGCTAGGTTTGTGTGTTTGCACCATGGTCTTCTTCAGGTATTTGTGCAGATCCTCTTTGTCTCTAGTCACTAGCCAGAGTTTAGGGGAACTGGTACAATCTAGCCCCCACTAACTCTTCAAACTGACCAGCTCAGGCTTCTTTTTAGAACGAGACTCCAAACTAAGGAGAAATTTTTAGAAGTAGAATAAAATGTATATAATAGGAAATGATACAAACCAACTTACAAAAATCAGTTGTATTTATGTATATTAGCAATAAATAATCTGAAAAAGAAATTAAGAAAGCAATTCAATTTTTAATAGCATCAAAAAGGATAAAATATTTAGGAATAAATTTAACCAAGGAGGTGAAAGACTTGTACACTGAGAACTATAAAAGATTGCTAAAAAGAAATTAAAGAAGACATAAATAAATGAAAGACATTCTGTGTTTATGTATTGGAAGACAATAGTGTTATGATGACAATATTACCCAAAGTGATCTACAGATTCAATGCAATCCCTATTAAAATCCCAATGTTTTTGCAGAAATAAAAGGAACCCATTCTAAAGCCCATATGGAACCTCAGAGAGCCCCCAATAGCTAAAACAATCTTGAAAAAGAACAACAAAATTGAAGGTTTCATATTTCCTGATTTTAAAACTTACTACAAAGCTACAGTAATCAAAACAGTGTGGTACTGGCATAAGGACAGATATATGGGCCAATGGAATGGAATGGAGAGTCCAGAAATAAACCCTTGCATTATATAGTCAGCTTATTTTCAACGAGGGTTGAAACCAATGGGTAAACAACAGTCTTTTCAACAAATGGTGGTGGAAAAACTGGATATTCACATGCAGAAGAATAAAGTTGGACCCTTACGTTATACCATGTACAAACATTAACTCAAGATGGATGAAAGACCTAAATTTAAGAGCTCAACTGTAAAACTCTTAGAAGAAAACATAGGGAAAATTTTTATGAAATATTGGATTTAGCAATAGTTTCTTCGGTATGACATCAATAACATAATCAACAAAACAACCTACAGAATGAGAGAAAATATTTGCTAATCATATATCTAGAAAAGGATTAATAGTCAGAATATATAAATAACCCTACAAGTTAATAACAAAACAACCGAATTTTAAAATGGGAAAAGGAATTGGATAGACATTTCTCCAAAGAAGATACTCAAAAACGATGCTCCACAATTTTAGTCATTAGGGTAATGCAAATCAAAATTACAATGGAATACCACTTTATACCTGCTAAATTGACTACTATCAAAAAATAGAGAATAATATATATTAATGAGGATGTGGAAAAACTGGAACCCTTGTGCATTGCTGGTGAGAATGTAAAATGGTACAGCCATTGAAACAGTTCAGTGGTTTCTCAAAAAAGTTAAAAAATAGACATTATATGACTCAGCAATTTCATTCCTAGGTATGTTTTATTTTAAAAAGAATTGAAAATGGTCAAACAATACTTGTATGCCAATATTCATATTATGCATTATTCATAGTAGCCAAAATGTAGAAACAACCCAAATGTCCATTAACAGATCAATGGATGAACAAAATATGCTAGATGTGAATATTACTCATCTATAAAAAATGAAGTTTTGATATATTCTACCTGGATAAACCTTGAATACATTATGCTAAATGAAATTAGACAAACACAAAAGGACAAATATTATATGATTACACTTATATGGGGTATCTAGAATAGGCACATTGATAGAGACAGAAAGTAGAATAAAGTTACCAGCTGTTAGAGGGAAGAGGGAATGGGAGATGTTGCTTAATGTGTACAAAGTTTCTGTTTGAGATTATGACAAAGGTCTGGAAATAGATAGTTACACAATGTGGTGAATGTACCTAATGTTACTAAATTGTACACTTTAAAAATGGTTAAAATTGGCTGGGCACAGTGGCTCATGCCTGTAATCCCAGGACTTTGGGAGGCCAAGGCGGGTGGATCATGAGGTCAGGTGATTGGGACCATCCTGGCTAACATGGTGAAACCCTATGTCTACTAAAAATACAAAAAATTAGCCAGGTGTGGTGGCACACACCTGTAGTCCCAGCTACTCAGGAGGCTGAGGCAGGAGAATCACTTGAAACTGGGAGGCAGAGGTTGCAGTGAGCCGAGATGGAGCCACTGCACTCCAGCCTGAGTAACAGAGCGAGACTCCATCTCAAAAAAAAGTTAAAATTATATATTTTGGGTTATGTATATTTTGCTACAATAAAAAAGTGAAAAAATTAGCATGACAGGGATGAGTTGTGAAATGGTTTGAATTTGTGTCCCCACCCAAATCTCATGTCGAATTGGAGGAGGGGGCTGCTGGAAGGTGATTGGATAATGGGGGTGGATTTCCCCTGTGCTGTTCTTGTGAAAGTTTAGAAAATTTGCAGCCTGACCATATGGTAGTAAAGAAAAACCCATTTTCTTGACAGAAAGTCAAGCTGGCTGCAGAAATTTGCATAAGTAAAGTGGAGCCAAATATTAATAGTCAAGACAATGGAGAAAATGTCTCCAGAGCATTTCAGAGACCTTCATGGAAGCCCCTCCTACCACAGGCCTGAAGGCCTAGGAGGGGAAACTATTTCGTGGGCCAGGTCTAGGGCCCGGCTGCTCTGTGCAGCCTCAGGACATAGCACACTGCGTCCCAGCTGCTCCAGCTTCAGCTGTGACTAAAAGGGGCCAAGATACAGCTCATATCATTGTTTCAGAGGGTGCAACCCCCAAGCCTTGGCAGCTTCCATGTGGTCTTGGGCCTGGGGGTGCACAGAAGGCAAGAGTTGAGTTTTTGGGAACTGATATGCTTTGGCTCTGTGTCCTCACCCAAATCTCATCTTATAGCTTTCATAATTCTCACACGTTGTGGGAGGGACCCAGTGGGAGATGATTGAATCATAGGGGTGGGTCTTTCCTGTGCATTTTTCATAATAGTTAGTGGGTCTCACGAGAGCTGATGATTTTAAAAATGGGAGTTTATCTGCACAAGTTCTCTCTTTGCCTGCTGCCATCCATGTAAGATGTGACTTGCTCCTCCTTGCCTTCTGCCATGATTGTGAGGCCTCCCCAGCCACGTGTAACTATAAGTCCATTAAACCTCTCTTTCTTCCCAGTCTTGGGTATGTCTTTATCAGCATTGTGAAAATGGACTAATACAGTAAATTGGTAACAGTAGAGTGGGGTGCTGCTGAAAAGATACCTGAAAATGTGGAAGCAACTTTGGAACTGGGTAACAGGCAGAGGTTGGAACAGTTTGGAGGGCTCAGAAGAAGACAAGAAAATGTGGGAAAGTTTGGAACTCCCTAGAAACTTGTTGAATGGCTTTGATAAAAATACTGATAATAATATGGACAATGAAATCCAGGCTGAGGTGGTCTCAGATGGAGATGAGGAACTTGTTGGGAACTGGAGCAAAGGTGACTCTTGTTATGTTTTAGCAAAGAGACTGACAGCATTTTACCATGGCCCTAGAGATTTGTGGAACTTTGAACTTGAGAGGGACGATGTAGGGTATCTGGTGGAAGAAATTTCTAAGCAGCAAAGCAGTCAAGAGGTGACTTAGGTGCTGCTAAAGGCATTCAGTTTTAAAAGAGAGGCAGAGCATAAAAGTTCAGAAAATTTGCAGCCTGATAATGTGATAGAAGAGAAAATCCCATTTTCTGAGGAGAAATTCAAGCCTGCTGCAGAAATTTGCATAAGTAACAGGAACCGAATGTTAATCCCCATGACAATGGGGAAAATGTCTCCAGGCCACATCAGATACCTTTGTGGCAGCCCCTCCCATCACAGGCCAGGAGGCCTAGAAGGAAAAAGTGGTTTCATGGACCAGGCCCAGGATCCCTTTGCTGTGTGCAGCCTGGGGATTAGGTGCCCTGTGTCCCAGCTGCTCCAGCTGTGGCTAAAAGGGCCAATATGGAGCTTGGGCTGTGGCTTCAGAGGGTGCAAGCCCAAAACCATGGCAGCTTCCACATGGTGTTGAACCTGCAGGTACACAGAAGTCAAGAATTTAGGTTTGGAAACCTCCACTTAGATTTCAGAGGATGTATGGAAACGCCTGGATGCCCAGGCAGAAGTTTCCTGCAGGGGCAGGGCAGTCATGGAGAACCTCTGCTAGGGCAGTGCAGTAGGGAAATGTGAGGTCAGAGCCCCAGTGCAGAGTCCCTACTGGGGCACTGCCTAGTGGAGCTGTGAGAAGAGGGCCACTATCCTGCAGATCCCAGAATGGTAGATCCACTGACAGCTTGCACTGTTTGCCTGGAAAACCACAAACACTCAATGCCAGCCCATGAAAGCAGCCAAGAGGGAGGCTATATCCTGCAAAGCCACAGGGGCAGAGCTGCCCAAGTCCATGAGAACCCACCTCTTGCATCAGTGTGACCTGGATGTGAGACATGGAGTCAAAGGAAGACAATTTGGAGATTTAAGATTTGACTCCCCTGCTGGATTTTGGACTTGCATGGGGCCTGTAGCCCCTTTATTTTGGCCAATTTCTTTCATTTAGAGTGGCTGTATTTACCCAATGCCTGTACCTTCATGGTATCTAGGAAGTAACTAACTTGCTTTTGATCTTACAGGTTTATAGGTGGAAGGGACTTGCCTTATCTCAGATGACACTTCAGACTGTGGACTTTTGAGTTAATGCTGAAATGATTGAAGACTTTGGAGGACTATTGGGAAGGCATGATTGGTTTCGAAATGTGAGGACATGAAATTTGGGAGAGGCCGGGGATGGAATAATATGGTTTGGCTCTGTGTCCCCACCCAAATCTCATCTTGTGGTGCCCATAATTCCCATGTGTTGTGAGAGGGACTTGGTGGGAGATGACTGAGTCATGGGGATGGGTCTTTCCTGTGCTGTTCTCATGATAGTGAATGGTCTCACAAGATCTGATGGTTTTAAAAATGGGAGTTTCTCTGCACAAGCACTCTCTCTGCCTGCTGCCATTCATGTAAGATGTGACTTGCTCCTCCTTGACTTCCACCATGATTGTGAGGCCTCCCCAGCCAGGTGAAATTGTAAGTCCATTAAACCTCTTTTTCTTCCCAGTCTCAGGTATGTCTTTATCAGCAGCTTGAAAACGGACTAATACATGAACCTCCACCTAGATTTCAAAGGATGTATGGAAATGCCTGGATGTCCAGGCAGAAGTCTGCTACAGGTGCAGAGCCCTCATGGAGAACCTCCACTAGGGTAGTGTGGAGGGGAAATGTGGAGTTGGAGCCCCAACAGAGTCCCCACTGGGGCACTGCCTAGTGGAGCTATGAGAAGAGGGCCACCATCCTTCAGACACCAGAATGGTAGATCCACTGATAGTTTGCACTGTGCACCTGGAAAAGCTGCAGGCACTCAATGCCAGTCTGTGAAAGCAGACATAGGGCCTGTACCCTGCAGAGCCACTGGGGTGGAGCTGCCCAAGGACTTGAAAGTCCATCCTTGCATTAGCATGTCCTGGATGTGAGACATGAATTCAAAAGAGATTATTTTAGACCTTTAAGATTTGATGACTTCCCTGCTGAGTTTTGGATTTGCATGAGGCCTATAGCCCCTTTGTTTTGGCCAATTTCTCCCTTTTTTTTTTTTTTTTTTTTTTTTTGAGATTGTGTCTCCCTCTGTTGCCCAGACAGGAGTGCAGTGTCATGATCTCAGCTCACTGCAGCCTCTGCCTCCTGAGTTCAAGCGATTCTCCTGCCTCAGCCTCCAAGTAGCTGGGATTACAGGCATGCACCACCACACCTGGCTAATTTTAAAAATATTTTTAGTAGAGACAGGGTTTCACCATGTCTCTGGTCTTGAACTCCTGACCTCAAGTAATCCACTTGCCTTGGCCTCCCAAATTGTTGGGATTTCAGGCATGAGCCACTGCACCTGGCTGCAATTTCTCCCTTTTGGAATGGGAGCATTTACCTAATGCCTATATCCCTTACTTGTCTCAGATGAGACTTTGAACTGTGGAGTTTTGAGTTAATGTTGAAATGAGTTAAGATTGGGAAATTGTAGAAAAGGGATCATTGTATTTTGCAGTGTGAGCAGGACATGAAATTTGAGAGGGGCTGGGGTGGAATTATATAGTTTGAATTTGTGTCCCCACCCAAATCTCATGTTGAATTGGAAGAGGGGTCTGGTGAGAAGTGATTAAATCATGGATCATGGGGGTGGATTTCCCCCTTGCTGTTCTCATGATAGTGAGTGAGTTCTCACAAGACCTGATGGTTTAAAAGTGTATGGCACTTCCCCCTGCACACTCTCTCTCTCCTGCCACTATATGAAGAAAGTGCTTGGTTCCCCTTCACCTTCTGCCATGATTGTAAGTTTCCTGAGGACCCCCAGTCATCCTTCCTGTTAAGTCTAAGGAACTGTCAGTCAATTGAATCTCTTTTCTTCACAGATTACCCAGTTTCAGGTAGCTCTTTACAGCAGTGTGAAAACTGACTAATACAAGTTGAAAGAAAAAGAAGAGCCAGATAAAAGTGAGTGAGGGAAACAGAGCCAGGAAATCTCAGAAGTCCAGCCACCATATATATTTTTTGGCACTACTCAGAAACAACAAAAGGGAAAGCTTTGTGAAGTTTGAAAAACTGTCTGGACCAAACCTCCTTTTAAAAGTTCAAGAAAACAAAATTCATGTAAAAATGATCAACAAAAAAATACTAAGTTCAACTCTCATGTAAAGTTACTAGAAAAAAGTAAGTAAAGATCATAATAACCTCTAGAAAGATATTCTCAAAAAAAAAAATTAAAGCTATAATGTCCTAGAAGAGCAAATACACATTGAGTGACATAAAACATGAAAGAACAATATACATTAGAATCAGAGAAGCTCAGAAATTGGAACAGAATTCATAGAATAATTAAACATTTTAAAAAGCATTTGAGAAATAAAGATTAACCTATAAGGAACACAAGAACAAATAAATATAATTAATAAAAGCTTAAAAGAAAAGAAGGCAAAAAGGAGGGAAATTTATAAAATTAAAAATAAATGAAGAAAGAAAATTAAAAAGATTTAAGGGAAAGTGACAAATATTGAAGATAAAAGAGGTTCAACATGCAGATAACAGAAGTCCCTGGAGAAGCAATCTAAAGCAATCCAAAACAGAAAAAATATTTAAGACTGTAACTGAAGAAAATTTTCCTGAAATTAACAACATATATGCATTTGAAACTACATTTTGAAAGAAATACACACTGTTTACTTTCAGACTAGAATGACCAAGAGACATTCTAATAAAATTAGTGGATTTGAAAGAAAAAGATAGTTATTTGGGCATCTAGGCAAAGTGAGAAGGTGCTGTCTACGAACCAGAAAGAGGGCTCTCAACAGACACTGAATCTGTTGGAGCCTTGATCTCGGACTTCCCAGCCCCCAGAACTGTAAGAAATAATGTTTCTTCTTTATAAGCCACTTATTTTCTGTGTGTGTGTGTGTGTGTGTGTTTTTGTTTTTTTTTTTTTGTCGTTGTTACAGAAACCCAATTGGACTAAGACACCAAGTAGTTTGTATCCAACAAAATTGACCTTCAAGTAAAATGGCATGAACAAACTGTAAGCAACATGCAAGAACTCAGAGCATATTCTTTCCATAAGCCCTTCCTAAGGAATCTAGTAGAGGACAAGCTTTGAGACAATCAAAATGACTAAAGATACACAAACATAAGGAACTAATGGTAAGCATTAAGTATATATTTGAGCTTTAATTAGGATTAGAATTGTAGAATTGTAAAACTAAGACTAAATTAGGATTAAATAGGAAGATTATGGTATAGAATGGCTATAGAAGCTGATAATTTAGATAGAGTATAACTATAAAAGATGGATAGCATATGCAAAAAAATTAACTGTTTTCAAGAATCAAAACTGATGATGGTAGTATTAATATTGTTATTCTGAGATTATTATTGTATGTTTAATGCAAACTAAAGCAAATTAGTAAATTGAGATATTCTAATTTCATCATCCCTTTTGTCCTTGAGAACCAGAATTCTCTACATGAAAGAAAGGATGTCCTAATGTAATATAGAATATGTTAAGTAAAAACTACAGTCCGGAAATTAAATTGGAAATAATATGTGTCAGGCCTCTGAGCCCAAGCCAAGTCATCGCATCCCCTGTGACTTGCATGTATACGCCCAGATGGCCTGAAGTAACTGAAGAATCACAAAAGAAGTGCACATGCCCTGCCCCGCCTTAACTGATGACATTCCACCACAAAAGAAGTGAAAATGGCTGGTCCTTGCCTTAAGCAATAACATTATCTTGTGCCTGGCTCATCCTGGCTCAAAAAGCTCCCCCACTGAGCACTCCTGCCTGCCAGAGAACAACCCACCTTTGACTGTAATTTTCCTTTAGCTACCCAATCCTATAAAACGGCCCCACACTTATCTCCCTTCACTGACTCTCTTTTCAGACTCAGCCCACCTGCACCCAGGTGAAATAAACAGCCATATTGCTCACACAAAGTCTGTTTGGTGGTCTCTTCACACGGACGCGCATGACATTTTGGTGCCGTGACTCAGATCAGGGGACCTCCCTTGGGAGATCAATCCCCTGTCCTCCTGCTCTTTGCTCCATGAGAAAGATCCACCTATGACCTCTAGTCCTCAGACCCACCAGCTCAAGGAACATCTCACCAATTTTAAATTGTGTAAGCGGCCCCTTTTTTACTCTCTTCTCCAACCTCTCTCACTATCCCTCAACCTCTCTCTCCTTTCAATCTTGGTGCCACTCTTCAATTTCTCTGTTCTCTTAATTTCAATTCCTTTCATTTTCTGGTAGAGACAAAGGAGACACGTTTTATCTGTGGACCCAAAAATGCCAGCGCCGGTCACGGACTGGGGAAGGCAGCCTTCCCTTGGCATTTAATCATTGCAGGGACGCCTCTCTGATTACTCACCCGAGTTTCAGAGGTGTCTGACCACGCTGCAGGGACGCCTGCCTTGGTCCTTCACCTTTAGCGGCAAGCCCCGCTTTTCTGGGGGAGGGGCAAGCACCCTGACCCCTTCTCTCCCTGTCTCTACCCCTTCTCTGCTTTTCTGGGGGAGGGCAAGAACCCCGACCTCTTATTTTTGCACCCCAACTTCTTATTTTTGCGCCCCGACCTCTTATTTTTGCACCCCAATCCCTTACTTCCGTGCCCCAACCCGTTTCCCACTTTTCTGGAGGGCAAGAACCCCCGAACCCCTTCTCTCTGTGTCTCTACTCTCTCTTTTCTCTGGGCTTGCCTCCTTCACTACAGGCAACCTTCTACCCTCCATTCCTCCTTCTTCTCCCTTAGCCTGTGTTCTCAAGAACTTAAAACCTCTTCAACTCACACCTGACCTAAAACCTAAATGCCTTATTCTACAATGCCGCTTAACCCCAATACAAACTCGACAGTAGTTCCAAATAGCCAGAAAACAGCACTTTCGAATTTTTCCATCCTACAAGATCTAAATAATTCTTGTCGTTAAGTGGGCAAACAGTCTGAGGTGCCTGACGTTCAGGCATTCTTTTACACATCGATCCCTCCCTAGTCTCCGTTCCCAATGGAACTCGTCCCAAATCTTCCTTCTTTCCCTCCCGCCTGTCCCCTCAGTCCCAACCCCAAGCGTCGCTGAGTCTTTCTAATCTTCCTTTCTTTTTTTTTTTTTTTTTTTTTTTTTTTTTGAGACGGAGTCTCGCTCTGTCGCCCAGGCTGGATTGCAGTGGCCGGATCTCGGCTCACTGCAAGCTCCGCCTCCCGGGTTCACGCCATTCTCCTGCCTCAGCCTCCGGAGTAGCTGGGACTACAGGTGCCCGCCACCACGCCCGGCTAGTTTTTTGTATCTTTTGGTAGAGACGGGGTTTCATCGTGTTAGCCAGGATGGTCTCGATCTCCTGACCTCGTGATCCGCCCGTCTCGGCCTCCCAAAGTGCTGGGATTACAGGCTTGAGCCACCGCGCCCGGCCTAATCTTCCTTTCTACAGACCTATCTGACCTCTCCCCTCCTCGCCAGGCCAAGCTAGGTCCCAATTTTTCCTCAGTCTCTTGTCCCCAACCCTATAATCCTTCTACCACCTCCCTTCCTCACACCCAGTCTGGCTTACAGTTTCGTTCCTCGACTAGCCCTCCCCCACCTGCCCAGAAGTTTCCTCTTAAAAAAGTGGCTAGAGCTAAAGGCATAGTCAAGGTTAATGTTCCTTTTTCTTTATCCGACCTCTCCCAAATCAGTTAGTGTTTAGGCTTTTTTTCATCAAATATGAAAAACCCAGCCCAGTTCATGGCCTGTTTAGCAGCAACCCTGAGACGCTTTTCAGCCCTAGACCCTGAAAGGTCAGAAGGCCATCTTATTCTTAATATGCATTTTGTTTTATTACCCAATCTGCTCCTGACATTAAATAAAACCCCCAAAATTAAATTCCAGCCCTCAAACCCCACAACAGGACTTAATGAACTTCGCCTTCAAGGTGTACAATAATAGAGTAGAGGCAGCCAAGTAGCAACTTATTTCTGAGTTGCAATTCCTTGCCTCCACTGTGAGACAAACCCCAGCCACATCTTCAGCACACAACTCCAAACGCCTGAACCGCAGCTGCCAGGGGTTCCTCCAGAACCTCCTCCCCAAGGAGCTTGCTACAAGTGCTGGAAATCTGGCCACTGGGCCAAGGAATGCCCGCAGCCCGGGATTCCTCCTAAGCTGTGTCCCATCTGTGTGGGACCCCACTGGAAATTGGACTGTTCAACTCTCCGGGCAGCCACTCCCAGAGCCCCTGGAGCTCTGGCCCAAGGCTCTCTGACTGACTCCTTCCCAGATCTTCTCAGCTTAGCGGCTGAAGACTGACGCTGCCCCATCACCTCGGAAGCCTCCTGGACCATCACAGATGCTTTGGGTAACTCTTACATTGCAGAGTAAGTCCGTCCCCTTCTTAATCAATATGGAGGCTACTCACTCCACATTATCTTCTTTTCAAGGGCCTGTTTCCCTTGCCTCCATAACTGTTGTGGGTATTGACAGCCAGGCTTCTAAACCTCTTAAAACTCCCCAACTCTGGTGCCAATTTGGACAACATTCTTTTATACACTCCTTTTTAGTTATCCCCACCTGCCCAGCTCCCCTATTAGGTTGAGACATTTTAACTAAATTATCTTCTTCCCTGACTATTCCTGGGCTACAGCCACACCTCATTGCTGCCTTTTCCCCCAGTTCAAAGCCTCCTTCACATCCTCCCCTTGTATCCCCCCACCTTAACCCACAAGTATAAGATACCTCTACTCCCTCCTTGGCGACTGATCCTGCACCCCTTACCATCTCATTAAAACCTAATCACCCTTACCCCACTCAACGCCAATATCCCATCCCACACTTTAAAAGGATTAAAGCCTGTTATCACTTGCCTGCTACAGCATGGCCTTTTAAAGCATGTAAACTCCCCTTACAATTCCCCCATTTTACCTGTCCTAAAACCAGACAAGGCTTACAGGTTAGTTCAAGATCTGCACCTTATCAACCAAACTGTCTTGCCTATCCACCCCGTAGTGCCAAACCCATATACTCTCCTATCCTCAATACCTCCCTCCACAACCCATTATTCTGTTCTGGATCTCAAACATACTTTCTTTACTATTCCCTTACACCCTTCATCCCAGCCTCTCTTCGCTTTCACTTGGGCTGACCCTGACACCCATCAGGCTCAGCAAATTACCTGGGCTGTACTGCTGCAAGGCTTCACGGACAGCTCCCATCACTTCAGTCAAGCCCAAATTTCTTCGTCATCTGTTACCTATCTTGGCATAATTCTCATACACACTTACTCTCCCTGCTGATCATGTCCAGCTAATCTCCCAAACCCCAATCCCTTCTACAAAACAACTCCTTTTCTTCCTAGGCATGGTTAGTGCGGTCAGAATTGTTACATAAGAGCCAGGACTGCGTCCTGTAGCCTTTCTGTCCAAACAACTTGACCTTACTGTTTTAGCCTAGCCCTCATGTCTGCGTGCAGTGGCTGCCACTGCTGTAATACTGTTAGAGGCCCTAAAAATCACAAACTGTGCTCAACTCTCTATAGTTCTCATAACTTCCAAAATTTTCTTCCCCCAACCATCGCTCAGGACAATGCTTATGCTGATAAGTTAGCTAAAAAAGCAGCTAGCATTCCAACTTCTATCCCTCATGGCAGTTTTCCTCCTTCACATCGGCCACTCCCACCTACTCCCCCGCTGAAACTTCCACCTATCAATCTCTTCCCACACAAGGCAAATGGTTCTTAGACCAAGGAAAATATCTCCTTCCAGCCTCACAGGCCCATTCTATTCTGTCGTCATTTCATAACGTCTTCCATGTAGGTTACAAGCTGCTAGCCTGCCTCTTAGAACCTCTCATTCCATCATGGAAATCTATCCTCAAGGAGATCACTTCTCAGTGTTCCATCTGCTATTCTACTATTCCTCCGGAATTTCTCAGGCCCCCTCCCTTCCGTACACATCAAGCTGGAGGTTTCGCCCCCACCCAGGACGGGCAAATTGACTTTACTCATATGCCTCCAGTCAGGAAACTAAAATACCTCTTGGTCTAGGTAGACACTTTCACTAGATAAGTAGAGGCCTTTCCCACAGGGTCTGAGAAGGCCACCGCGGTCATTTCTTCCCTTCTGTCAGACATAATTTCTTGGTTTGGCCAGTTTTGCCTCATACAAGGTCTCTTCTTCCTCTGTGGATCCTCTACCTACATGTGTCTACCTGCTAGTTGGACAGGCACATGCACACTAGTTTTCCTTACTCCCAAAATTCAATTTGTAAATGGGACCAAAGAGCTCCCTGTTCCCCTCATGACACTGACACGACAAAAAAGAGTTATTCCACTAATTCCCTTGCTGGTCAGTTTAGGACTTTCTGCCTCCACTATTGCTCTCAGTACTGGAATAGCAGGCATTTCAACCTCTGTCATGACCTTCCGTAGCCTGTCTAATGACTTCTCTGCTAGCATCACAGACATATCACAAACTTTATCAGTCCTCCAGGCCCAAGTTGACTCTTTAGCTGCAGTTGTCCTTCAAGACCGCCGAGGCCTTGACTTACTCACTTCTGAAAAAGGAGGACTCTGTATATTCTTAAATGAAGAGTGTTGTTTTTACCTAAATCAGTCTGGCCTGGTATATGACAACATAAAAAAACCTCAAGGATAGAGCCCAAAAACTTGCCAACCAAGCAAGTAATTACACTGAACCCCCTTGGGCTCTCTCTAATTAGATGTCCTAGGTCCTCCCAATTCTTAGTCCTTTAATACCTGTTTTTTCTCCTTCTCTTATACAGACCTTGTGTCTTCTGTTTAGTTTTTCAATTCATACAAAACCGCATCCAGGCCATCACCAGTCATTCTATGCGACAAATGCTCCTTCTAACAACCCCACAATATCGCCCCTTACCACAAGATCTCCCTTCAGCTTAATCTCTCCCACTCTAGGTTCTCACGCCACCCCTAATCCCGCTTGAAGCAGCCCTGAGAAACATCACCCATTCTCTCTCTATACCACCCCCAAAAATTTTTCGCTGCCCCAACACTTCAACACTATTTTGTTTTATTTTTCTTATTAATATAAGAAGGTAGGAATGTCAGGCCTCTGAGCCCAAGCCAAGTCATCGCATCCCCTGTGACTTGCACATGTACACCCAGATGGCCTGAAGTAACTGAAGAATCACAAAAGAAGTGCACATGCCCTGCCCCGCCTTAACTGATGACATTCCACCACAAAAGAAGTGAAAATGGCCGGTCCTTGCCTTAAGCGATGACATTATCTTGTGCCTGGCTCATCCTGGCTCAAAAAGCTCCCCCACTGAGCACCTTGTGACTCTCACTCCTGCCCCCCAGAGAACAACCCCCCTTTGACTGTAATTTTCCTTTAGCTACCCAAACCCTATAAAACGGCCCCACACTTATCTCCCTCTGCTGACTCTCTTTTCAGACTCAGCCCACCTGCACCCAGGTGAAATAAACAGCCATATTGCTCACACAAAGCCTGTTTGGTGGTCTCTTCACACGGACGCGCATGATAATATGAACTAATGAAAATATTACGAAGAATAATATTCCTCTAGAATATTAAAGAATGAAGTATTCTTTACTAGCTCTGCCTATTGAAAAAGCCTAGAGCACATGTACCCTAGAACTTAAAGTATAATAAAAAAAAAAAAAAAGACAAAGCCTAGAAACAGTTCCCAACCTAGTAACAATGAATACCCCTAGTGCTCATATTGTTATCTTAAAATTTCAACAAAAGAAACTAGAGCTTCTGGCCTGGGGCAGTGGCTCTCGCCTGTAATCCCAGCACTTTGGGAGGCCAAGGAAGGCAGATTACAAGGACAATAGATGGAGACTATCCTGGCCAACATGATGAAACCCTGTCTCTACTAAAAATACAAAAATTAGCTGGGCATGGTGGCACGTGCCTGTAATCCCAGCTATTCGGGAGGCTGAGGCAGGAGAATCCCTCGAACCGGGGATTTGGAGGTTGCAGTGAGCTGAGATTGCGCCACTGCACTCTAGCCTGGTGACAGACTGAGACTCCATCTCAAAAAAAGGAAAAAAAAAAAAAAAGAAAAAAAGAAAAAAAATAGAACTTCTTGGAGAAATGGCTGATTCCAGGTTTGAGGCAGCAAATGTACAGATGTGCCTGGAACCTCTTGTCATATCAGATAGCAAGGAAGCTATCAAAGACTTCTAGAGTCTTCGAAGCTCTTTGCACACTACAGAGAGAGAGAGAGAGAGAGAGAGAGAGAGAGAAAAGACTACTAGAATCTTTATCAAAAGGAGCCAGGAGCCATACTGAAGAAGTTCCTACTGGCCAAAGATGGGACAATTTGAGCTCTAATTTAGTAGATGGAAACCTATCACATATATTTAAATTCATGAATTTATAATGATATTAAAGAAATCTAAGAATGACAGAGAACCAATTCATTATCTTGAAAACTAGGTAAGTTTTAAAAAAAAGCAGGTATTCATTGTGCCTTTCTATCTCAGGGTAATCAAATAGTAGATGAGAGGAAGCATCTCCTTATACACTTGTTGAACTAATAAATGAAAATAAAATTATTAGAATATCATGATTTTGCAACTTCATTAATGAATCTAGGAATTGAGCATCGACAGCTGCTAACCTCAAAAAAGAGCAAACACCAGACATCATAATCATGTACCTCTTGATGAAAAGAACACACAACCATGTATAATCTTACAACAGACATCAAACTTCAGTCTGAGGAAGACCCTGGATCAACCAACTTGCTGTCAATACAGAGGACCGAGAAACATGCTGAATTGCCTCATGAATGTGCAACCCCCAGACTCTGGAAAACCTCACAGATCAGGGTCTTAAGTTATTTAACAAATAATTGTAAGGAAAAGACTTAAAAGGCACATCAAGTTTAAAAAAAAAAAAAAAAAGAGTTAGGGGAGGGGTAAGGTGCACCCTTGGAAGATACCAAGAAAAAGGAAAGCAACAGAAGTGACTACATGAAAGTCAGGTTAGCAGTTACTTTTGGGAGGAGGGAGAAAGGGGGCTGTCATTAAGGTGGGGCACATGGAGAGGCTTCTGGGGTGGCTGGCAGAGTTCTATTTCTTGATCCAGGTGGTGATTACAAGGATGTTCCATTTATAATAATTCACTAGTCTATATATTTGTTTTTTGTGTGTGTGTGGTTTTCTGTATTTATGTTTTATTTTACAATTTAAAAAATTGAAAAAACACTCCTTAACCTTCCGTAAACAGTTTTTTTTAAAAAAAACAAAAGAAGGTCCAAGTGAAGAGATCAAAAGCTATAAAATAGTTCATATTGGGTGCAAACTAAATATAAAGCAAGCCAAAACCCAAAACACCTCCTCTTCCTCCCCCTTTTTTTAATTTAAAGAACTTTGTAGGTATCTTCCAAACCAATGACAGATTCTTAACACACACGAAGGGAGTATGTCAGAGGAACTGTGGGGCTGAGTTGCACCGCTGGAGGATGTCCTAAAAAACATCACATAGACAACCTTCCATCGCTAAAGCCTTACCCCCATGCTTCCGCTGACATCTTCATTGTACAGATTAGAAAACTGAGGCCCAGAGACAGCCAGTGTCTCATGCACGCTCCCAAAGCTAGCATCAGCCCCCGACCTGAGGCCTAGGTCTCCCAATATGGGACTAAGACACGCACCAAGACAGCACCGGCACGCTGACCGCCGCGTGCGAGGAGTAACTGGGGCGGTGCAGGGTAAGGGCGAGGGGGCCTCGGGTCTGACCCTCGGTTTGGCTGCGGATTCTCCGCTCCCGACTCCGAGGCAGAGGGCGGGTGGGAGTGGCGGGAAGGGCAGCAGGTCCACCCACCGAGCGCTATGCAAATGTCATGCAAATCAGCACATGGGGGCTGGAGCCGGTGGTTTGAGTACTGACCCCGCAGCGCCGCGCTCTCACTCGCTCGCCCCAGCGCGCGTCCGCTCTCCGCACTCCCACTTGCTCGCTCTCTCGCCCGTTCGCTCACCCCGCCCCGCCCTGCCTAGTCCCGGACGCGCCTCGCGGGCTCCCCGCGCCGCCGGGTAGGCAGCAGGGCGCTAAGCGAGCTCGGAGCCAGCGCAGTGCGCCTGCGGCCGGGGCGCCCCGCCGAGCGCCGGTGCCCCGGCTCCCGGGCCGCCTTCGCCGCGCGGGTGAGTGAGCCCGCCCCACGCTTTTGTCCAGGCGCAGGCCCTGGAAGTCAAGGCTCCGAGGGTGGGAGTTCTGGGTGGGGGCTGGGACCCCCACCGTCGGTGCCGCTCGACTCCCCTGCTGGAGAGGGGCCCCGGGGTGCGGCGAGGAGTCGGGGGCGTAAGGAGACGACCCCAGTGACGCCAGGCTGCACGAGTTTTCTTTTGGGGAGATGAAGTGCTTGGGGACAGTGATGCGATTGCCTCTCTAGGAATTATCCGAAGGGGGTGCTTTGATTTGAGGGGCGGAGGAGAAGCGGACCCTTCTCGCAGCTCCCAGCCCCGCGCTGGAGGACTCGGTGACGGCCTCTGGGAAGGGGGTGCCACGTGAAGGTCCTTCCAGCCCAAATGTGATTCCGGGAAGGTAGGGCGGGGAAGGCGGCCCGCGAGTGCCAAACCTGGCCATCCCAGGCGAAGCTGGGGCTCGGGCTTTGCAGACTTGGTCCTACTCCATATTCCTCACTTAAGCCCCTTGCCTCGCTCTGCCTCCTTCGCGTTAACTGGGGTCCCACTGTTGAGGGACCTTGTTTGCCGATGATTGCAGCTGGAAAGTTTTGGATAAACTTCTCAGGAGATATGAGCTGTCAATGGTTGAGGTAGACCCCTCCCTGGAACTTATGGGACTAAAACCTTCAAGACCCAAAGGACTGAATTTCTAGGAGTGGCATTGAAGATGCGAAGATGGGCTGATGGGCAAATGGTTTCTAGGATTTCTTTTTTAGATTGGGGTGTGTGTGTGTGTCTGTTGGGGTGCGGGGCGCTTTCTATTTCATAACCAGATGAAGACCCAGCTCTGCTAGAGTCTAGAGGGAATAAAATTAGCTGTTGTGATTCAGGAAGCTGGGTGGGTGTAGGGAAACACCTGGGCAGTAGGCGTGGTGCCAGACCTCAGGCCGTTGGTTTTTACCATCTCTCCTCTCCCCATAAACCAGAGTATATGCGATGACCCCCCCCAACCCCACAGCCTTTAAGAGCCTGCCCTGGAGCTGCATCCCCCTTCCAAGTGAGGCTGTATTCTTCCACCTGAATGGAATCCTTTTTGTCAAAATGCACTTGTTATTAAATTATTTCCAGATGGTGGGCTTAGGAGGACCATTTGGGGAACCCCACCCACACTTCAAAGAATCAGGAATGGACAATGTAAGTCTCTGGGGGATGTGTAGGTGCGTCTGGTGACTTTATTAGGTTCCTACAAGGCATTTAGGGTTCTAATAGAACTATCTGTTTTCTTTTAAATTCTTGACCTCCTTCTCTCTTCTGTGATTCTCTTAGTCTCTTCACCGCCTGCACACTGTGGGACTGTGGAGGATGACGCTGCTGGCACCACAGTGCGCTAGGGCAGCATGGAATTTTCCTTCCTGCCCAGAGTGAGGTTACCCCTTTTACTTCCACTCTCAGTGGGCCAGGAGCCTTGGGCCGGGGCAAGTAGGAACCTGAGCAGTTGGTCCTGGGTCCGGAGTGGTTGGACTCTGGATGCCGGTTTGGGTAGTGGGTACTCTGGAGACATGCACAAGAGCTTTTTTGCCAAGATGTACAGGTCTGTCACATTGTTCACTGATGATGCAAAGGATGCTGAGCATCATCTGCAGCTAAACATGAGCTTGGAGAGCCACCCCACAGTGGGGAAGCATTTATGCTGGTTCATCTCCCATGTTCAGTTTCTTTTGTGTAATAACTGGCTAGCTGAGGAGGAGGGTAGCTGCAGCCTTGTAGATGTTTCCTTGTCTTATTTTTATTTTTTATTTGGAGACAGGGTCTGGCTCCGTTGCCCAGGCTGGAGTATAGTGGCAGATCTCAGCTCACTGCAGCCTTGACCTACCAGGCTCAAGGAATTCTCCCACTTCAGCCTTCTGAGTAGCAGGGACTACAGGTTTGTGCCACCACACCTGGCTAGTTTTTTGGATTGTTTTGTAGAGACGGGGTCCCACCATGTTGCCCAAACTAGTCTAATGGGCTCAAGTGATCCGCCCACCTCTGCCTCCCAAAGTGCTGGGTTACAGGCATGAGCCACTGCACCCAGCCGGACTAGCTGCCCTTTGTGTGAGGTTTGTCCACCCCTTCATCAGGGGCTGTTTCCCCAGGGGCCAGATCTTTAGAGAACATACACAGAGCAGACTAGGCCTTGGAACATTCCTACTCTAACTGGTAAGGCCAGGTGGCCCCACCTGCTGTCTGAACATGGTAGACAGACAGTTACAGTCACTGAAGAGTAGGGCCTCCTGGCTGGCAGGTGGGGGTGGGGTGGGGAGTCTGCTGAGAAGGCTTGTCAGAGAAGGAGGTGACCCAGATGTGGCAGAGGGGAGAGGCCTTTGATTGCCAAGGGTGGGGAAAGGTTCTGGGTCTCTGGCTAGGGAGATATTTGCTGGCCTCAGAGGCATAGATTGTGAATGCACTGGGGTCACCATGTACTCAGTGTCTTTGAGAATGACCCCTTGCTTTTATCCTCAAAATAGAAGATGAGCCTAGAGTTTGAAACACAGCTAGTTGGCTTGTCTGTCTTTTAGGAAGTTCATAAGGTGGGGGTTTCAGAATGCAGCCTTACTTGGGGATAGGGTGCAGTGTCCCATGAGTTTGGAGAGTCTCATTTAGTGTCTTTCTGAGAGCAATACTTCTTGGGAGTCTGGAAATATAAGCCTACTTGGAAGCTCTGCTGCATCTCTCGCAGCTCAAACAAACCCACAGAGGCTGGGAGATTGTTCATTCTTAAAAGCTTCCTGTCCTGTCTTTTCAGCAAATGTAGTAAAATTTAGAAACAACACTTAAAAAGTATCCTTTCCCAACAAAAGACAATGTTCTCACCCAACTTGGCCAACAGAGGGTGCATGCAGAGGACATGAGGTAGGGCCATTTGCATGGAAAATGTCCATGCGGATGCTCAGGCCTGAGCGGGATCTATTGGGTGACCTGAGTGCTCAGAATCAAGGAACCATCCAGTGGTGAGCCACAGTGGGACAGAGTGATGTCACTGTGATGAGCTCCCGTGCCATGTGACTTCTATCTCTTCCCCGTGCTCCCCCAGTCTCCTGCCTTACAAGCAGGCAGACTTGGCTGTGCAGGGCAGCAGTGCCGGTACAAGCCACGCCCCTCTCCCACCTGCGCCGTTCCGCAGATGGATTCTCTATTCTTTCTTGAGTTTTGGCTGCGCACTTTTCCATTCGTTTGATGCCAACAGGTTGAGCAAATGCATTCCCCTCACAAACTCAAGGTGGGTAGACCTCCGTATTTGCACTGCAGGCCAGCAGGTGCATCCCTCCTCCTTGTTGCACGCACCTGGTGTGTGAGGGCTGCAGCCCCCATGAAATTTACTATGACAGCCAGCCCAGTGGGCTGGGGCAGGAGGAGAGCCAGCAAAAGTTGCTGCCTCATGGGCTGGAAGGTAAGGCTGTGTTTCCAGATGCTCACACCACCTTCTTTTCCCTGCCCTCCTGCTCACTGTACTTCAGTGTCTGAGGGTGAATGGGCACCCCACTAGGGAGCTGTGGAAATTTTTGTGTAGATCCAGCTTCTCAGATTTCCCATGTTGTCCCCATCCCCTCTCTGTTGGTACTTCCATGCGCCCCTTCCACCCTCCCCTCCCCTCCTTCCCTGCATCTTCAGTGCAGAGCCCTCTGGAGACAGAAAGCCCCTTTGGCGACAAAAGAAAAGGGATAAGGAGAGGATTTCCTTTTCTTTCAGACCTACTTCTTGATTTTTTCCCCTGGCTCTGGGCACTCAAATCTGATGCTAATTTGTTAAACCAGGACCTTATGGGTTACTTATCATAATCTTTGGGGGAACCGAACACCTGCAACTTGGGGCTTTTATAGTTGAGGATGTTGTTTACCTTTCTTTTTTTTTCAGAGATGAAGATTTCTGATGTATAGTAGCTCTCATTCAGGTTTCTGGCAGGAGGAGGCAGCCAAGCAGAATGTGATCTTTGGTGTTAAACTTGGGTTCAGTTCCACCCAGTTCATTCACTGGCTGGGTGTTCTTGGGCATAGGTTTTAACCTCTATGAGCTGACTTGAGTTTTGTCATCTGACAATGAGGGCGGTTATAAAAATTAAATGAATATGTGAATATAAATAGGCACAAAACAAAGAATAGCTTTTATTATATATACCGGGCAGTGTTCTCCAGGTCTATAGAATGACTTGTAAATCAACCAGCAGACACTAATGATGTACCTACTTTCTATCGAGGTCTGTAGAGGATTATAAAACAAAGATAATGTGCCTATGCTAAGAGACTCTGGGTGGGAAGCCAGAGAGCTAACACATATGAAGTAATTAGAAAACAGGGACAACAAGCAGTTTCCAAGTTTTGTTAAGAGAATTAAAGGGGCCGGGCACGGTGGCTCAAGCCTGTAATCCCAGCACTTTGGGAGGCCGAGACGGGCGGATCACGAGGTCAGGAGATCGAGACCATCCTGGCTAACACGGTGAAACCCCATCTCTACTAAAAAAATACAAAAAACTAGCCGGGCGTGGTGGCGGCGCCTGTAGTCCCAGCTACTTGGGAGGCTGAGGCAGGAGACTGGCGTGAACTCGGGAGGCAGAGCTTGCAGTGAGCTGAGATCCGGCCACTGCACTCCAGCCTGGGCGACAGAGCGAGACTCCGTCTCAAAAAAAAAAAAAAAAAAAAAGAATTAAAGGATGACAAATTCAGGGGCTAGAGTGATGGGGGAAGGCCTCAAAGATGAGGAGGAGGAAGGGAGGGTGAGCATTTGCCAGGAGAGAGGAAGGCAGGAACATTTGGCTCCAGTGTCTGAAGGCTGTCAGCTCCTTCTTTGCTGGGCCCTGGCATAACATCTTTGACCCTGCGGTGCACTCCCAAACATGCAGGTGTGCTTGTCCTGAGGTTTATTTTGGGGGTGGTTTTCATTCTGGCCTTGTTTTCCCTCTGCCGCCAAGAATATTTCTGAAACATCAGAAATTGTTTTATTTTATCTTGATCAAAAATATTAAGAGGCAATTGGGTGGCCAGAGTGAAAGCCCAGGCCCGTAGAAGACTTTTGGGTTTCTGCGGCTTTGTGTTCTCTTTTCATGCCTCATATATTGTAGCTCACTTCCTAGTTCTGGAATCACAGGGTATTAGGACTAAGAATCAAGTCCACCTGACCTTTGCATTGGACTGAAGAGGAAACTCTGGCCTAAGAAGCCAAGTGGTGGCTGGGTGTGGTGGCTCACACCTGAATCCCAGCACTTTGGGAGGCTGAGGCGGGTGGATCACCTGAGGTCAGGAGTTCAGGACCAGCCTGACCAACGTGGTGAAACCCCATCTCTACTAAAAATCCCAAAATTATCCGGGCATGATGGTAGGCGCCTGTAATCCCAGCTACTCGGGAGGCCGGGGCAAGAGAATCAGCCAGAGTTCTCATCACTATCTATCCTGGTGGAGGATGGTGATAGCATGAGAAGGTGAACGGTCTGACTTAGGCAGGAAGAATGGATACACATTGGTTCCATCATCTGCCCCACCTGCTTCTCTAGAGTCCTTGAAGGCTGTCCTCTTCAGTCTGAGGGTCCCATGGGGAGCAGGAGTGAATGCCCTTCCTTTATCTGCCTGTGATCACTGCTATCTGCCTGCTTCAGGGCCCCTGGATACCGAGTGCTGTTCCCCTTTCCTGGGGTTAGACTACATGGAATGTCATCTGAGGCTGTGGGAAACACCGGGAAGACGCCCTGGGTTTGGGGTCTAGCTCCAGCACTGTCTCCTGCTATGTGATGTGGTATCTCCAGGTCTCAGATTGTGCACCTTTAAGTGGACAGAGAAGCCCCTCTCTACTCATCTGATGAGGCTGTAACAGAGAAGCCCCTCTCTACTCATCTGATGAGGCTGTAGGCCGATGAACATGTGCTCAGCAACCTGCGCTCGTGATGCGGTCATAAGGGTAGTGTCTTGCTAGGCAGTGTGCTCCTGGAGGTCACGGGCTGTGGTTCATCTGTATCCTTACTCATAGCCTGGTGCTTGACACACCACAGGTGCTCGGTACATGTGGGTAGAAGGACTGGCTAATGGGGTAAATGGAGGTGCTCAGAGAAGATTCTGAGGGATTTGCTGTCTGCCACTCCATGAGAAGGCACTTTCCACTCATTCACCTCACTTCAGTTATGTCTTCTATAGGGCTAGGTATAACCTCATTCTAACTTTTCTCCTGAGCTTTATGCATATTTCCGGCTAAGTACTGAGTCCGTTCATAGAACATGACTCAAACAGATGTATTCCAAACCTTTCCCATTATCCAAGTTAAATTCCCATTTGGTATTTTCCTATTAGGTCAACAGGGTGATCATTTTCATAATCACTTGGTTGCTAATCTTGTAGAAACGAGTATGTTCACGAGGAAGCAGCAGGTGGTTTTAGAACATTCCTGGAGGAACACAGTTCCCACCTTGCAACCTGCCTCTGATTACTACCAAAAGCTCCTGCCTTCCCAGTAGTCACTCATGGTATACATGATACAATTAACACAGTTGCTACTGATGTTACCCAATAGCGTGTTTTAGGGAGTTCTCAGGCTTCTTGTTGCGATTGGGCAGCCACTTTGGGGCTCAGCTCCTCCCCTGTGGGCCTGCTGATTATCCCAGGTAGAGAAACACTTGGTTTTACTTTGATATTACTATTTTTTCATGACCAGACCGTACTAGCTCACACTTGGAGTATTAACTGTGGCTTCTCTGTAGCCCAAATACATCGTACACTTGATTGCTTTGTTGATCTAAAACATAGTCTGACTGCGTCACCACCTTCAGAAACCCCCGGTGGCTCCCTGTTTCACACAGAACAGCCTTAAGCCATTCACAGGCCTCTATAATCTGACCTCCAAGCCCAGTCTCACAGCAGCCACCCCCACGCTCCTTGATCCCATTACATCCAGACTTCTTGTCTCAGCCCAATTTTTACTTTCCTGTGTCTCTGACTGTGACTGTGAGTTCATCCTCACCTGGAATATTCCTCACTTGCCTCTTTGATTTACAGATTCTTCTAGCCTTAAATATTTGTTCAGGGAATGAGTTAAGTTCCTAATGACTGTCAGATACTGCCCCCGGAGGCTGCCTCTGATCTTTTCAGCCTCAACATCTCTAGAAATAACTCCCTGTAAAATTCTTTTTACAGAGACAAGTCATAAATTATTATGGTATGTTTTTATCATTTGTCTAATTTTTCTCATGCTAAAATTTTATATCTGTAACTATACTGAAAAAACATCAAGGGAAGAACATGTTGATGCCTCTGTTTCCTAATAGCAGTGGTTCCAGAACTGGCTGATAACAAAATCTCTTTGGGAACCTTGTTTGAAAAATAACCTATGGCTCCCCAGTCCCAGCCCAGACTGCTTTGGTGGGGTCAGGGAATCTCTGGTTTAACAATGATTTCCAGGTGATTCTGATGTCAACCTGATTTGATTTTTCCCTGGGTAATTCTTTCTGTTATTTCTGTGATTTGTGTATTAGGAAGGATTTTTCAAAATTAACAGAAACCAATTCAGGCCAGCTGAAGAGAAAAAATAACGGTAGTAACATGATAAAAGATGGATTCTCATATTTTCTTTATTCCAGATTATAGGCAGTAAGATTCGTATCACTTTATAATCTCTCAGGAAAAAGCACTTCCTTTCATATAGACAATGTTAGAAAAGTTTCTAAATTACAATATACCTTTATTTTTGAAATTGCATACCAGTTTCTTCATCATTATAATCAAACTATGACGATCCTCCTGAACTGTGATAATGTAATAACTGATATAATCTATCAGTGTTACATATGATTTCAAGGTGAAACGCTGTTTTCCATAATCTGTGCTCATGATTTTTGAATGTTGACGCATTCTTGCATTCCTGGAATAAACACTTAGTCATACTGTAGTTTTTTTTAATACCCTAGTGACTTTGATTTTCTAATATTTTGGGTTTTTTTACATCTATAGTCCTAAGTGAGATTGAACTATTAATTGTCTTTGCTTCCCTTAGCCAGTTTTGTATGTGCCCACAATTTTGACATTTTTGGCATCTTTAGGATTGGCAGAATAAGTCTGAGGAATATTAAAGTCTACCAGGGTTTTATCTACATTTTCTTTAGATTAAATTTTGAGTTCTGGCTTTTCTATAAGTAATATTGCTAAAAGTTAGATATATTTTTCTAAAAGTTAACTGGAAACTTTGAAAAAAATAAATATTCAGTATCTACCTGATCATCTATTGCACATAGATCAGTCACACCAACTTTTCCTAGCTTCAGTGTATTCTGGTCTGGTAAATTTGGCAGTTTCTACTGCCTTTTGATTCCATTGTTTGACAAATGATTGGCATTTTCCCAGGTACACAATAACTTTTCTTTTGAATGCTGCATCATAATGGGTTTTCTTGAAGACTCTTTTTCTTTCTCATGTAAAAAAGTAGGTATAATTTATGTGCAGTAGAATTCACCCATTTTAATGTACAATTCCGAAAAATTAGTACACAATTATGAGGAAGTTCAGTTCTGAATTTTGACAAATGTATATAGTCATATAGGCACCATCACATTTGAGATACAGAACAGCTCCATCACCTCCCAGAATTGCCTTGTAAGCTTTGGTTGTCTGCTCTTCCACCACCTGCAGACCTTGGCAGTCACTGATCTGCTTTCTCTCCCTGTGTTCTTTCCTATTTCAGAATGTCGTATAAATGGAGTCATGGTTTGTAGGCTTTTTAGGGTGCCTGCTTTCACTTAGCATTAATGTGTTTGAGATTCATCCATGGTGGTGGGTATATCAATAGGTAATTCATTTTTGTTGCCGAGTATTATTTCATTGTAAAGATATATCACCGTGTGTTTACCTGTTCCCCAGTTGAAGGACATTTGGGCTGTTTCCAGTTTCAGGTGATAATAAGCAATTCACTATCAATATTTGTGAACAGATTTTTATATGAATATAGATTTCATTTCACTTGGGTAAATATCGAGGATTGGGGTTTCTGGGAGGTATGGTAAATGTAATAGAATATCAAACTGTTTTCCAAAGTGGCTGTACCATTTTGCATTCCTGGTAGTAGTGTCTGAGGGTTATACTTTCCACATCTTTTTCAGCACTTGATATTGTCAGATTTGAAAAATTTTAGACATTCTAAAAGAATAGTTTTATCCTATTGTGTTTTTAATTTGAATTTCCTTAGTGACTACTAATGTTGAACATCTTTGTGCTTATTTGCCAAACATATCTTGTCTTTGGTGAAGTATCTGTTTAAGTCTTTTGCCCAAGTTTTATTGGATTGTTTGTTTCCTTGTGATTTAGATTTGAGAGTTCTTTATATGTTCTGGACATTAATCTTTCATTGGGTATATGTTTGGCAGATCTTTTCTTGCTGTCTGTAGCTTGTCTTCTCATTGTCTTTAACAATGCCTGTTACTGCATAACGGAAGTCTTTAATTGTGATGAAATTCAATTTATCAGTTTTTAAAAATGTGTTATGCTTTTGCTGTTATATCTAAGAAATACCGACCTAATGTGGAGTCATTAAGATGTTCTCCAATGATTTCTTCGAGACGTTTTACAGTTTTAGGTTGTATGTTTAGTTCTGATCCATTTTAAGTTAATTTTTATACATGAGGTAAGGTATTGATAGAGATTCTATTGTGCGTATGAATGTCCAATTGTGCTAGCACCACAGTGAAAAGATTATCCTCTTATTGAATTGTCTTTGTACCTTTGTTGAAAATCAGTTGAGCATATATGTGTGATCTATTCTGAGTGTTGTGTCCCATTGATTTATGCATTTATTCTTTCAACAGTACCACACTGTATTGATTATTGTAGCTTTATTGTAAGTTTTGAAGTAAGGAAATTTGAGCCCTTCGACCTAGTTCTTTCTTTTCTTTTTTTTTTTTTTTTTTTTGAGACGGAGTCTCGCTCTGTCGCCCAGGCTGGAGTGCAGTGGCCGGATCTCAGCTCACTGCAAGCTCCGCCTCCCGGGTTCACGCCATTCTCCCGCCTCAGCCTCCCGAGTAGCTGGGACCACAGGCGCCCGCCACCTCGCCCGGCTAATTTTTTGTATTTTTTAGTAGAGACGGGGTTTCACCGTGTTAGCCAGCATGGTCTCGATCTCCTGACCTCGTGATCCGCCCATCTCGGCCTCCCAAAGTGCTGGGATTACAGGCTTGAGCCACCGCGCCCGGCCCGTTCTTTCTTTTCAAAATAGTTTTGGTTAGCCGGGCGCGGTGGCTCAAGCCTGTAATCCCAGCACTTTGGGAGGCCGAGA
>NC_037669.1:43633324-43726192 GCF_003255815.1 Theropithecus gelada | reverse complement strand
ATGGCTGGTACCGGTTGTTCCTTTCCATGTTGAGTGCTTCCTTCAGGGTCTCTTGTAAGGCAGGCCTAGTGGTGACAAAATCTCTAAGCATTTGCTTATCTGTAAAGGATTTTATTTCTCCTTCACTTATGAAACTTAGTTTGGCTGGATATGAAATTCTGGGTTTAAAATTCTTTTCTTTAAGAATGTTGAATATTGGCCCCCACTCTCTTCTGGCTTGTAGAGTTTCTGCCGAGAGATCTGCTGTGAGTCTGATGGGCTTCCCTTTGTGGGTAACCCGACCTTTCTCTCTGGCTGCCCTTAAGATTTTTTCCTTCATTTCAACTTTGGTGAATCTGGCAATTATGTGTCTTGGAGTTGCTCTTCTCGAGGAGTATCTTTGTGGCGTTCTCTGTATTTCCTGGATTTGAATGTTGGCCTGCCCTACTAGGTTGGGGAAGTTCTCCTGGATGATATCCTGAAGAGTGTTTTCCAACTTGGTTCCATTTTCCCCCTCACTTTCAGGCACCCCAATCAGACGTAGATTTGGTCTTTTTACATAATCCCATACTTCTTGCAGGCTTTGTTCATTTCTTTTTCTTCTTTTTTCTTTTGGTTTCTCTTCTCGCTTCATTTCATTCATTTGATCCTCAATCGCTGATACTCTTTCTTCCAGTTGATCGAGTCGGTTACTGAAGCTTGTGCATTTGTCACGTATTTCTCGTGTCATGGTTTTCATCTCTTTCATTTCGTTTATGACCTTCTCTGCATTAATTACTCTAGCCGTCAATTCTTCCACTTTTTTTTCAAGATTTTTAGTTTCTTTGCGCTGGGTACGTAATTCCTCCTTTAGCTCTGAGAAATTTGATGGACTGAAGCCTTCTTCTCTCATCTCGTCAAAGTCATTCTCCGTCCAGCTTTGATCCGTTGCTGGCGATGAGCTGCGCTCCTTTGCCGGGGGAGATGTGCTCTTATTTTTTGAATTTCCAGCTTTTCTGCCCTGCTTTTTCCCCATCTTTGTGGTTTTATCTGCCTCTGGTCTTTGATGATGGTGATGTACTGATGGGGTTTTGGTGTAGGTGTCCTTCCTGTTTGATAGTTTTCCTTCTAACAGTCAGGACCCTCAGCTGTAGGTCTGTTGGAGATTGCTTGAGGTCCACTCCAGACCCTGTTTGCCTGGGTATCAGCAGCAGAGGCTGCAGAAGATAGAATATTTCTGAACAGCGAGTGTACCTGTCTGATTCTTGCTTTGGAAACTTCCTCTCAGGGGTGTACTCCACCCTGTGAGGTGTGGGGTGTCAGACTGCCCCTAGTGGGGGATGTCTCCCAGTTAGGCTACTCAGGGGTCAGGGACCCACTTGAGCAGGCAGTCTGTCCCTTCTCAGATCTCAACCTCCGTGTTGGGAGATCCACTGCTCTCTTCAAAGCTGTCAGACAGAGTCGTTTGCGTCTGCAGAGGTTTCTGCTGCTTTTTTGTTGTTGTTGTTGTTGTTGTGTAGCTGTGCCCTGTCCCCAGAGGTGGAGTCTACAGAGACTGGCAGGTTTCCTTGAGCTGCTGTGAGCTCCACCCAGTTGGAGCTTCCCAGCAGCTTTGTTTACCTACTTAAGCCTCAGCAATGGCGGGTGCCCCTCCTCCAGCCTCGCTGCTACCTTGCCGGTAGATCACAGACTGCTGTGCTAGCAATGAGGGAGGCTCCGTGGGCGTGGGACCCTCCCGGCCAGGTGTGGGATATGATCTCCTGGTGTGCCTGGTTGCTTAAAGCGCAATATTGGGGTGGGAGTTACCCGATTTTCCAGGTGTTGTGTGTCTCAGTTCCCCTGGCTAGGAAAAGGGATTCCCTTCCCCCTTGCGCTTCCCAGGTGAGGCGATGCCTCGCCCTGCTTCAGCTCTCGCTGGTCGGGCTGCAGCAGCTGACCAGCACCGATCGTCCGGCACTCCCCAGTGAGATGAACCCAGTACCTCAGTTGAAAATGCAGAAATCACCGGTCTTCTGTGTCGGTCGCGCTGGGAGTTGGAGACTGGAGCTGTTCCTATTCGGCCATCTTGCTCCGCCCCCCAATGTTTTCAGTTTTTAATTCCACTATTATGAGTAACACTCTTATAATGATCTTTGTCCAAATAGTTTCTTTTTTCTTTTTTTTTTTTTTTTTCCTGAGACGGAGTCTCGCTCTGTCGCCTAGGCTGGAGTGCAGTGGCCGGATCTCAGCTCACTGCAAGCTCCGCCTCCCGGGTCTACGCCATTCTCCTGCCTCAGCCTCCCCAGTAGCTGGGACTACAGGCACCCGCCACCTCGCCCGGGTAGTTTTTTGTATTTTTTTAGTAGAGACGGGGTTTCACCGTGTTGGCCAGGCTAGTCTTGATCTCCTGACCTCGTGATTCGCCTGTCTCGGCCTCCCGAAGTGCTGGGATTACAGGCTTGAGCCACCGCGCCTGGCCGTAGTTTATTTTTTCTGTTGTATTATTTCCTTGTATTATATTCCCAGAAAAGCATTACTAGGTCAAAAGATACAATCCTCTTTTTTAGCCTTTGTTCCATTTTGCCAAGTAGCCCTTTAGAAGGATGGTTCCCATTTAAAAGGCTGCTACTAGACCCATGGGAGTAAACTCTCTCCCATAGATGGTACTTCCGTGCAACCTCTTAGCCCATCAGAGGGCCTATACCAGTCATTTATCAGTCATTGAGGGTTATAATTACCACCTTCCAAAAAGACCAACAGATCCTAGACTGGTTGGAGCCAAATTTTATAAACTAGGTTGTACCTACAGCAAGACATAGGACCCGGCTAATCAGCAAACTGTACTAAAAACTCTAGAAATGGCTGACCTCTCAACTCACTTTCTGTAGGGCTCTGTGGGAGTCTCTGCATGTGCACAGCAGGTAGATATGAAGGAGTGGTGTTGGGAGAGGCAGGAGCTGCTTATGAGCTGTGGAGCTGGGGATTGTAGGGAGGAAGACTGTATGGGAACCATGCGTGACTTCAGACTTTTTATGTTTTATGTAGGAGAGTGTATGCATTTGTTTGGGTTGCTGTAACAAAGTACCACAAGCCAGGTGACTCGAAATAATGGAAATTCATTTCCTCACAGCTCCAGAGGCTGGAAGTCTGAAATCAGGGGTTCAAACAGAGTCAAGCTTTTCTCTGAAGGTTCTGGGAGGATCCTTCCTTGACTCTTCTGGCTTCTAGTGGCTGCCAGCAGTCATTGGCATTCCTTGGTTGCATGTGTATCACTCCAGTCTCTGTGTCCATCTTCACATGGACTTCTCCCCTCTGTGTCAGTGTATGTTCACATGATGTCCTCCCCTCTGTGTGTCTGTGTCCAATGCATCCAAATTTCCTCCTTTTTTTTTTTTTTTTGATACTAGTCGTTGGATTAAATCCCACCCTAATTCAGTATGACTTCATCTTAACCTGATTATATCTGCAAAGACCCTATTTCCAAACCAGATCACATTCACAGGTACCAGAGGTTAGGACTTCAATAGGATTTTTGGGGGAACACAATTTAACCCACGACAGATGGACTGGGAAGAGAAAATGGAACATGTCCATTTTTCATATCACAGACTACCCTGTGGATGAGGCTATTGGTGGAGAAAATTATGGACAGTGGTAGTGTCACTGGTGGGAATGCTGGACAGTTGTCTGGGGCCAGTGCTGCTTCTGTTCTTGGCCTCCCCAGCCCCACTTACCCTAAGGATTTGTCACAAAACTAGTAACTGATAAGTATTAGGTGCTTCTAGCAGGGATGATGCAGCCACAGAAGAAAGAGCTTAGCCACCGAGGGAAAGGGATGTTCTAGGAGCCAGTGGGGAGTCATAGAAATAACACAGGACTGGGCAGACATGCAGATCTCAGGTTAAGTCTCAGGCTACCTGGAACACCATGGCCTCAGTTTCCCCATTGGAGGGTGAGGAGGGAGGGACTGCATAGCTTCTGACATCCCTTTCTGTCTGGCATCATATAATTGTAACTGGAGAGGTAACATTTTAGAGACACCCAAGCTCCTTGACCCTAAGGGTTGTCCTGGTGTCTGTCTGGGTAACCAGGTGTGAGCAGCTGATACAGCTGGGTACTGGGGAGGGGACAATGTGGTATTTCCCATCCCAGGTCTTTCCAACAAGACTTTATTCAAGTCACCTCTCCGTGAGGCCTTTCCTGGCCACCCTCTCTAAAATTTCAATCTTATCCTGATAGTTCATGTCCCCTCTTTCAGTTTTATTTTTTCTCTTGTATTTATCCCCTTTCCAACATGGTTTACATTTTATGTATTTTCCTCACTAATTGTCTGTTTTTCGCCCTAAACAGTAAGCTCCTTGAGGGCAAGGATTTTTTTCCAATTCTAAAATAGTGCCTGTTACATACCAGGCACTCCATACATATTTGCTGAATGAATGAAGGTGTGGTAAACTTGATAAATGGGGTGAACATTTAAAGGGGATATACCAGTTATAGTCTTTGAGAGGTCTCAATCCTTCTTGGCTCCAGTCCTCTAGCCAAGACTGCCCGGGGTCCTGCCATAAGTAGCACCTATTTCTGCAGGGTTTGTTCCAGTCATCCATTGCTGGGACAAAACTTCCCCAAACAGTGGCATAAATAGTGGCATAAGACAACAATCATTTTGTTATGCTCTGGGGTTCTGTGGGTCAGGAATTTGAACAGGACATGGTGGGGATGGCTTGTGAGGACCTGAAAGACTGAGGTGATTCAAACAGCTAGTGGCTTGGATCATTTGGAGGCTTCTTCACTTACCGTCTGGCTTCTAGACTGAGACAACTTGAAGGCTGGGCTCAGCTGGGATATGTGGAGCCAGGGTGCCTACATATGGCCTCTCCATGTGGCTTGGGTTTCCTCACATCATGGTGGCTGGGTTCCTGGAGCAAGTGTTCCCAGAAGGAGCATTCCATGAGAGCCAGGTGAGGGCTCCCTGGTCTTTTATTACCTGCCCTCAGAAGTCACATGGTGTTGCTTTTTGCCATACTGTATTGATCAAAGCAGCCATAAGCCTGCGCCTTGATAGGAGGAGTGTCAAAGATTTTGAAGCCAAGTTTTAAAACTGCCACAGGAATCTTACCACTTTCTCACTAGTCCCAATCTAAAATTAACCTGAAGTAAAAATCTGCCACCTTCAGATCAGGACTTATGGTGAATTATACTTGTTCTCTACCTCACTCTTCACTAATTGAGCTTCTTCAGGACAGAGTCTGCCATGTTTAAATTTTTTGAAGCACCTAGCACATCATCTGGCACACAATAGGTACTAAGCAAGTCGGCAAGTAAGTGAATGAATGCACGAACACAGAGAATGAGTGTTTTCTGTGACTGGCTTAGCACTGCTAAGTAGCTACAGGAAGACTTGGAACTCCTGTCTATTGAGGCCTGTTTTCTAGGCAGTTTTCATTCATAGTCTGCACTACTAAAAGCCATGGGTTAGGAATAGATTCCTGTGGAAGAGACATGATGAGTATGGAGATAGAAGTTGTATAGTATGTTAGGGAATACTGGTAATCTGGTTTGACTATAGCAAATAATTTCTGTATTTTCCTAGGACAATGGTAGAATAAGGCTAGAATGTAAGGGCCTTGTTGCAGGCCAGTAAGTATAGATATTATTCATTAATGAAGAGTCATCAAATATTGTTGAGCAGCAGAGTACATGTAATAGGAGCTGTGAACTAGGAAGATTGACCTGCCAGTGGCATTCAAAACAGATTGGAGTAGGGAACCCCAGAGATAGGCAAATCAGTGGATTTGAAATCCAGGTATGCAACCAGGGCCTAGACCGAGCTAGAAACTGCAGGAAAGCCATCAAGGGGAGGGATGTGAGTGATTGTGAGGTTAGCAGGTATTTGGGGCCATGTGAGAGGTGACAAAAAAGAGAATGTAAAAGATGATGCAGCAATCGCATATATTTAGAGACGGAGTCTGTCACTCAAGTTAGAGTGCAGTGGTTGCAGTCTCGAACTCCTGGGCTCAAGCGATCCTCCTGCTTTTAGCTTCCTGAGTAACTGGAGCTACAGGCACGTGCCACTATGCCTCGCTAATTTTTTTACTTTTTGTAGACAGGATCTCACTGTGTTGCCCAGGCTGGTCTCAAGCTCCTGGCCTCAAGCAATCCTCCTGCCTAAGCCTCCCAAAGCACCAGGAACACTCTTACATTGTAGGGACTAATTTCTATAATTTTGTTATAAAAATTTTCAACTATACAGCAAAGTTTAAACACATGTATGGTGAATACCTATATTCCCTCCACCTAGATTCTAAAGTTAACATTTTCCTGTATTTGTTTTATCACCTGTCCATCCTTCCATTGTCAATCATTCCATCTTGTTTTTGTGATATGTTTAAGTCACAGACATTAGGAAATTGTACATGTTCCCCTAAATACTTAAGCTTGCATACCATTACCTTGAGTTGAATATTGTTTACATTATTTTTTCTTTTGAGGCAAAACTTATTTATAGTGAAATGAACAAATCTTAAGCATGCCACTGGATGACTTTGGACAAAAGCATGCACCTGTGCAACCCAAACCCCTTTCAAGATTTGGACATTACCATCGTCCTGTAGGATTCCTTTATATTTCTTTCCAATTTCTGTCCCCACTCTCCAGATGCAACCATTATTCTAATATTTAAGGCACAGATTTGTTTTGCCTCTCCTAGAACTTCAAATACATGAAATTGTGTGGTATATATTCTTTGGCTTAATGTTTCTTTCATTTGGCCTGTTTTTGAGATTTATCCATGTTGTTTTGTGTATCAATCCATTCCTTTTAATTGCTGAAGAGTATTTCGTTTATGGCTATACCACAGTTTATTTATCCCATTTCCAGTTTTGGGGAAAAAGTTGTTTCCAGTTTGGCTATTCTGAATAAAACTGCTATGAATATTTTTGTATAGGTCTTTTTGGGTAGTCATATGTTTTCATTTCTCTTGGTAAATATATAGGAGTGGAATTGCTAGGTCATAAGATGAGTCTATGTTTAGTTTTGTTAGAAACTGCCAAAGTATCTGTTTCCACATTTATACATTATAATATATGATACATTATACACTCCAATGTATCAGAGTCTAGTTGCTTCACATCCTCATCAACATTTGGTGTTGTCAGTTTTTTTAATTCTAGTTATTCTCATGGATTCTGCTATGGCAGTATCCTATTATGATTGTAATTTGCATTTCCCTAATAATTAAGGATATTAAGTGCTATTATGTGCCTATTGACCATTTATGTATCTTTCTTTTTGAAGTGTTATTCAAATATTTCACCCATTTAAAAATTTGAATTGTCTTTTTATTATTGAGTTGTAGGAATTTTTTATTCTGAATACCAGTTCTTTATCAGATATGTGATTTGCAAATATGCTTTTCTAATTTATAGCTTGCCTATTCATTTTCTTTCTTAAAGCAGAAGTTTTACATTTTGATAAGGTCTAATTAACCTTTTTTTTTTTTTTGGCAAGGCTATTTTTTTTTCTATGTCCAAAGAAACTTTTACCAACCCCCAAATTACCAAGATAATCACCGTGTGTTCATCTAGAAGCTTTATAGCTGTAGTTTTTATGTTTAGGTTTGTCATCCATCTCAAGTTAATTTTTCTGTATAGTGTGAAGTAGGGATCAAGATTTCTTTTGTTCTCCTGTGGATATCCAGTTGTTCTAGCCCCATTTGTTGCAAAAACACTTTCCTTTTTGTTAGGTACTGTTTTTATTCTCTTGCAGAAGAAGAAACTGAGACAGAGCTAGGTTAAGTAACCACACCTGGCAGAGACAGATCCAGGATTTGAACCCAGGCAGTCTGGATGCAGAGCCTGTATTTAAACCACTGTGTTATAATAACCCTTCTCACATGGATGACAGGTTTTCAACATGAATGCAGGCAGCTCAGTGTAAAGCCCTGGTAGGGAATTCAGGAAGCAGGGGAGTTTAGTTTGGGATTGAGCTGGGAGCCCATGGGATACCTGAGTGGGCACACTGGGTAGAGGATAGAAAAAAGAAGGGAAAAACTTGGAAGAACAAGTAGGGGAGAAGGGAGGTGGGGGCTGCTGAAAGGGGATGTTATTAAGCCTAACCTGGATTTCACCTTTTTTATTTAGCATCAGGGGATTGGTTCTCTATCATATCAATCCTGGTCTAGAAGAGTCATGAAATAGGCAAGATACAGCTAATCCAAATCTTTTGAATCTAGGTAGTAAGGGTGACATGAGCAAGAGTCATAAAGTCAGAGAAGATAAATAGATTAAGTAGAGGTAGGGAAAGTCAGCAAACTTCATGTTTAGGATGCCCACTCTCTGTTAGACAGACCTGGCTTCAGGTCTTAATCCAGACCTTGCAGCTCACTCTGTGATCTCAGGCAAGTGACTTCATTTCTGTGCCTCATTTTTCCTCATCTGTAAAGTAGAGATAACACCAACCTGACTGAATTAAAATAAACAATGGATTTAGGGCACTTAGAATAGTATCTGGCACATACACTCAATAATGGTGTGCCAGCTATTTTAAGATTCAGGATTTTAAGAATGTGGTCAGGGCCCGGAATATAGTAGACCCTCAGGAAAGCTTGCTGAATACACAGATGAACTCCAGGGACACAGGATTCTCCAGCTAAAATTGTGTAACTGTGCAGTTTTAGCACAGATGGCCATGAAGTTAGAGTAAGAAGCTAGGAGCATGAGCTGAGCTGGTCTCTAAATACTCCAGGTGGTACAGGAGGCAGCCCAGACTGATGCTGAACCAGCATGGCCTTAGAGCTTTCCTTAGGAAGGGCACTGACTGCTGGCTCAGATTCCAATGGAGCCCCCATGGGCCTGGAGCTCTGGAGTGGGCGGGGAAGGTGCTTCTGCTCTGAGCGAACAGAGAGTTCCCTGACAGCAAGCATGAGGATACTCCTGCCTGCGGAAGGGGTGGCACCTCAAGTGTGTTGTTGCCCAGATGGCCCACAGAAACCCATGTCTCTCCCTGGTTTTGATGACTATGTCCTGAAAGATCCAGCCCCATTTCTAGAAAAGCCCATTTGAATGGAGTTTGTAGGATCGACATGTTGAGTCCAGTCCACTCTCCATATGGGCAGGAATCAGGGTCAATTAAGCACTTGTCGAGTGCCTGCTGGGTACCTGTTGAGACTCTGTGCTGGGTTAGGACACGTTTTCCTGCTGACCAGGAGCTCACAATGTAGTTAGTGAATGACACACACAAAGAGGTATATGGTACATGCCAGATGTAAATGGCCAAAGACAGCTTGGGCACAGTCATATGGATAAATGCTTTCTACAAGGGTTGTCATACTAATGCTAGACATTCAGGCCCTCCGGCGTCTACTCCAGTTGCAGTACCTTCTCCCTTCCAACAGTAGTAACCGATATTTGAGTGTTCACTGTGAGGGCAGCACTTTAGAACTGTTAACTAAGGTTCTCCTTATGATGACCCCATCAGGGGAGCTCTCTTAGTACCTCTGTGTTTGAGACGAGGGATCTGAAGGACAGACACCTACAGGTTTCTACAGGTGCATTGCTGGTGAGCGACGGTGCAGGGTGTGAACCCAGCTGTCTTGCTGCAGAGCTTACCTTGGTAGGCCCTCGGGGCTGCTTGGCTAGTTTCTCTTTCAAATATAGAGCAGGAAGGAGGATTATTGACATTTTCTTTCATGATCTCAACATGCAAGCACACAGTGTCCAAACAGTTTTGTTTTGTTTTGTTTTGTTTTTTGGTTTTTTTGAGATGGAGTCTCACTCTGTCGCCCAGGCTAGAGTGCTGTGGTGCGATCTCAGCTCACTGCAAGCTCCGCTTCCCAGGTTCATGCCATTCTCCTGCCTCAGTCTCCTGAGTAGCTGAGACTACAGGCACCCTCCACCATGCCCGGCTAATGTTTTATATTTTTAGTATAGACGAGGTTTCACCATTTTAGCCAGGATGGTCTTGATCTCCTGATCTCGTGATCCGCCTGCCTCAGCCTGCCAAAGTGCTGGGATTGGAGGCATGAGCCACCGCGCGTGGCCCGTGTCCAACCAGTTTTTACCTAAATACGGCCTCCTGTACATTTTGCCCTGACACTGGCTCAGTTAAAATATTCTTAATTTCAGAAGAGGAGGCAACAAGACAGAACTACTGTGTTTATTGACCTATTTAGGCTGGCTCAGGGCACAGCTCTGAGGATGGGAGCACACTGAGTACTTTAACAATCCATGGCAAGGTGACAGCATCTTGGGCTCAGACACAAGAATTATTCTCAGACAGGGCTTTTTTCAGTGCCATAAATTTAAGCAGCTGGAATTCTTTTCCATCCCATTCAACCTCCTGAAGTAAAGAATTTTGCCTTTTATTGGGAAATCTGCATTTCATTGTATAGATAGAACACTATGTCCTTGGCTCCCTGATCCTCTAGAGAAGCTAGGTCTTTATTTTATTCCAGGTTCTGGGTGTCATTAGGCTCAAATACCAGGAAGTCTCTTTCAGCATGAGAAGCTGGAGACACAGCAGTGCCCTGATCAAAGAATTCGAGAGGCCAGCTGTCCACCCAGTGCAACGCAGGCCTTGTACACAGGGTGTGGGGAAGAACTGGAGGTCTAGGAGACAGTGATGCTGGCTGCTTAGCAGCATGGCTGCCCCTACGCCTCTGGTCTGTAGCTCTGTGCTGGGCCTGCTAGGGCATGAGTACTGCTCTGCTGTCTACAGAATCAAAGGAGGGTATTTTAACCAGCATAACAGAAGGCATCATCCCAGTCACTGATGTCCTTCAAAATAACTTTCTTCAGAAAGTATGTACTTATGCTAGTGATGATGCCATTGCTCAAAATGTTTTTGGAATTTCACTTTTAGAATTGTGTTTAGTTTAGAATCATGCTTTTTTCCTTTCTTCTGAGGAGGAGTTTTTTTTTTCTAACTGCATCTGAAAATATTAAAGAATCTATTGCTTAAAAATTTATATATGTATATAAACTTTTTTGTTTCTATTACCTAAAGGGGAAATTACTGGCAGCAATTTGATGCCCACACATTACCAGAAACAGATGATACCAGTCATTTAAACTTTCATGAACCTCATGGGTAATACACGCTATCTCATTGTTAATTTGTGCTTACCACTACTGAGGTTGGGCATGTTTCCATGTATTTTGGCTATTTGTGAATTGTTTGTTCTTGTCCTTGGCTCATTTTTCTATTAAATGATTTGTCTTTTTCTCCTTGAGCTATGGAAGCTCTTCATATGATAGTAGTATATGGACAGTTCTTTTAATATCTTGTGTTATGATACAGCTTCATCTTTTGAACATAAAATAGACTTTTGGAAATGCATATCTTGTGACTGATTAAGTCAGGCTAAAGTGACTTCAGCAGTGTTATTTCAGTACCCATGTCTGGAGGGACTTAAACCTTTCACGGACTTGGAGTCAGATGTAATCAGGAATAGACAGACTGTGTTGGAGGTGTGATTAGGATGAGTAATTGATTGACTCGTTGAGAAGCTGATGAAAACTTCATGTATACATACCTAAAACATTTTAACTTAAAACATAGAAACATTTAGTTGCCCAACTTTCACTGTGGGACCCAACTGGGTTTACTAATGGGAGCCTATGTTATCTTACTTGTTTGCTCTATGCCTGTAAGGCAATTTTTACACATTCCAGTTTGAATCTTTTTAGTGTAGAATGGAATTTAGGCACTTTGAAAGCCATCAGAATGTAGAACTCTTTTAGTTTTCATAATTTTTCTGTTTTTTACAGTTGTCGCATCCAAACCAAATTCAATAGTAATTTTTTAAACAATTCATTTCTATCATTTAACTTTCACAGAAACAGATCTTTTATATTCACATTTAATCACTTCATATACTATTTAAATTATATGTAAATTTAGTCATTCCATTTCAATAATAAATACAATGGGCATAACCGGTTTTAGGGACAAGCCGGCTGACTCTTGGTAAGCACACAGCTCACCTGGAGGGGGCAGAAGTGTGCAGGTAGACTAGAGAACTCGAGAATGACCTCCTACCCCTGGGCATTCAGCATACTGTGGCATCAGTTGGTATCTTATGTAGGGGGAGTGGAAAGCAATGGCTAAAAGGGTGATCCTGGTCAGCAGAGGCTATTTATCAGGGCTTCTGCTCTAACTAATATTTATTGGGTGACCACTATGTGACAAGTATGCTAAGTACTTTTTCTGCATTATTTCAAATGTTTGAGGATATTTAATCCTTATAGCATCCTTTGAGGTACAAGTACTGTTATCTCCATTTTTAGATGAGAAAGCCAAGGGAGAGGGAAGTTTTATGTTTACCTAAAACACATAGTCATTAGTAAGTGGCAGAGCCAGGATCTGAAACCAAGCACAGGCTGTACTCTAAACTGTTATAGAAATAGTTTCATAGTAAAAGCTGGAAAAGATGGATATAAAATCTGTAGGCATACATAAACAATGAGTTATAAGAGTTTGGGAGGGTGGGATTGTGACAGGTCAACACTGTATTTTAACCGATGAAAGGGCTATGCCCTTAGAACTCTCCATACATTGTCTTCTAAAGGATGCCTGTTGAATTTGAGGTAACAGAAGGGTTCTTGATACACAATAGATGACCAGGGCATATTGATTTAATCTGGTTCTGGACTCTCCAACCAGAATTTCCAATAAGTATGTTAGCAAGGCTATCAGAAAGGAGTGAATTAGAGACTGTGTGGTGGTGTCTGAAGACTTGCATCAAATGCCTTAAGGCTTTGGGAGAGGCAAAGCCGAGATTGTGCCATTGCACTCCAGCTTGGGTAACAAGAGCAAAAAAAACAAAACAAAACAAACAAACAAACAAAAAACAAGGAAGGACACACAAATTAGTCAAGGCAGGAGCCTAGACCTCAGCCAGATATCATGTATTAACCTACTGCTACATGGTCTAGACTCTATTTTGCCTTCTGGGGACTCACATAAACCATATGCAGTCATGAAATAACTCATAGAGGTGGGTGGGATGTGTAAGATAGCTTATCTAAGAATGCTACAAACAAAGCAGGCAGGGCATTCTGGGAGAAGACAAATACAGTAGTATCAAGTATGAAGAAACTATTCCAGGTAGCCCAGCAGCAGGTGCAGAGGGGAGGAGGCGTGTTGGTCACAGGATGTGTGAATCACAGGATATATGAGGACATGGCACTACATGAAACCAGTGAGTAGGTTAAAGGCCACAAAACAGCATTCCAGAGAATTCGGACTTCATCCTAAGACTGTGGAAAACCCTGGAAAGACTTTACACAGGGAAGTGACAGATTTGCTTTTTAGAGAGACCCCTTGGTTGAAATGGAGAATAACTTGGGGATAGGGAGCAAGGCAGGGGCTACGTTAAAGGTAGGGGGACTAATTAGATTGTGTGATCAACTCAAGTGAAAAATGAGGCCCTAATAAAATTAGTTGTGGAGCTCATAAGTGGGAGTTGAAAAATGAGAACACATGGACACAGGGAGGGGAACAACACACACCAGGACCTGTCGGAGGGTTGGAGGAAAGGGGAGGGAGAGCATTAGGATAAATACCTAATTCATGTAGGGCTTAAAACCTAGATGATGGGCTCATAGGTGCAGCAAACCACCATGGTACATGTGTACCTATGTAACTAACCTGCACATTCTGCACATGTATTCTGGAACTTAAAGTAAAATTTAAAAAATAAATAATTGTAGAGCTAAGTGTTACGGAAACTAGGATCAGATTACAGGTAGAGTGACAATGTCATCCTTGTTTGAGCAACAAGAGCACTGGATTTAGGTCAAGAGGACAGGGTTTTAGTTTCAGCCGTGCTGCTAATTAGCCAATGCCCCAGTCTCTCGGAGTCTTATTAAAATAGGGATGATATCCCCTGTCCAGCCTGTGTCCTGAGATCAAGTGAGGTCATGTTTGTACAGTTTACCCTTGAACAATGCAGGGATTAAGGGTGCCAGCCCCTGACTCCATACAGTGGAAGATCTGAGTATAACTTTTGGCTACCCAAAAACTTAACTACCAATAGCCTACAGCTGACTGTAAGCCTTACCAATAACATAAACAGTCACTTAACACATATTTTGTATGTTATATGTATTATATACTATATTCTTATAAAAAGTAAGCTAGAGAAAAGAAAATATTATTAAGAAAATCGTAAGGAAGAGAAAATACATTTATAATACTTTATTTATTGATATCAAAAGTTTATGTTGCCTTTTTACTAGATGAATTGTCTGTCTGAAATAGTGGGCAGCTGCAGACCTCACTCAGTCTGTGGTACGTATCAAGCAATTCAGCTTTTCCTTGGAATGTCATGACTTTCCTCAGCATCACTGGGTGACACTTCATATGGGTCCTGTGGTGTCATTCAAGGTTGATGGTATTGCACTAACCATGATGAAAAAATACGTGAGCAACGTGAGAGGTCATTATTTACTGCAATACACAATTTACTGGAGAGATGAACTGCTCACATGGCATTTTAAATGGGCACTCACAATGCTTGAGCTTCCCACAATAGCAACAGGAGGTAGCTATGAAATTAGGACATTAGTACAGTATGCACTACAGTTAGGATTTAATACTGCATCTTTACATTTGTTTATATTTCTCTGGGCTGCAAAAGGTACCATTTATAGGTGCATAAGTTTTCATCAATTTTAACTTTTTATAACTTTTTTATATTTTATGGTAGTAAATGATAAAGTAGACTAGTATTTACATGTATTTTAGGCATTCATAACATACCTAACTTCTTAATTTTTTTTTCAGTATTTCTAGGTTACATGATTTATTGGTGAAAAATTTCAAATTGTTGTACATCTCCAAAAGATTTTTAAATATACTTATTGAAAAAATTCCCTGTAAGTGGATGCATGCAGTTCAAACCTGTGTTGTTTGAAGGTCAACTGTGAAAGCATTGAAAGAAGTGATATGGAGCCAGTTTGGCAGGAAGAGAGCTGTCAATATGGGTGAACAGATACATTTTAGTGAAAGCAGGCTGCTATGTTTTGGATGTCCCCTCCAAAACTCATGTTGAAACTGGGTCCCCAGTGTGTCAGTGTTGACAGGTGGGGCTTTTGTGGGCTCTGCCTTCATGAATGGGTAAATCCATTCATGGATTAATTTATTAATAGGTTAATGAATAGATTAATCGATTCATGGATTAATGTGTTAATGGATTAATGGTTATCAAGGGAGGAGAACTGGTGGTGTTATAAGAAGAGGAGGAGAGCCTTGAGCTAGTATGGTCAGCATACTGCACTGCCTTAGGAATCTTGAGTCCCCACCAGCAGGAAGGTTCTTACCAGATGCAGCCTCTCGACCTTGGAATTCTCAGCCTCTGTAATTGTAAGAAATGCATTTCTTTCTTACTCCTTAGTTTCTGGTATTCTGTTATAAGCAACAGAAAATGGACTAAGAGGCCTATGGCTATCTCAGGCTGTCTGGGAACCTAAGAGATAAAGGGAATGGGTGAAAGGTTAGAATCACATTTCTGAAAAACCTAGTCCTATTTTCCTCTCCTTAGTCCTCTCCTTAGTCCCCAGACCTCTCCCACTCTGGAGACCTCTCAGTTCTCCCAAGTTGCACTCTGCATTTTTCTGTCTGTGGTACCATCTTCAGGGCCAAGGACAATACCACAGGATCTGGGCACTATTGCAAGTGATAAACATAAGCTTGACAAGCAGATGGCTCCCCAGAGCCTCTGTAGCAGGAGCAGCAGCAAGAAAACTACCAATCCTCAGGGCACTGAAGAGGGCCCAGAATCCAATACCAGTGGGTACCCAAAAGTCCTTTGTCCTTTGGTTTACATTATGCCAGTGGCTGAGAGTCATCAGGCTGTAGGCCCCGAGTGCAAGTGGGAGAGTTGAAGTGCAAGGGAAAATTAATATATACAGGCCAGGGTGACAGGCCCAGTGTAGGCTATTAGGCTGGATTTGCCCCAGGACTGAAAACTTAGTCAGGGCCATAGCCCGTGACACACAGTTTTTTTAATACCAAAGATCAGATGTCCTCAGTTTGCAATATGGAAACAATTTGGGTTTGGGAGTCATATCTGAATTCAAGTCCAACCTGTATAACACTTTGAGAAATCACTGAACTTCTCTGAGCCTGTTTCCTATATTGAAAAATAAAGATAACATTGCCCGGTTTGTATGAGTAACTGATGTGAAGATTAGGTGCATATATAAAATGCACTGTAATACATAAAGAAGGTCCCCATTAAATAAAGGCTGTTGTTATTAAGAGGTACTCAGTAAATATTTGAATGGGTAATATAGTTAAATGGAAAACTGGCTATGTTAAGGTTGACTTGGCAAAAGCAAAACCCAAAAGAGGCACACATATGAAATAACCCCTGGTGGTTAGCATTGAGATTGATGTGCCTTGTTCAACCTGGTACCCTGGTGAGACCAATTCTGGGCAGATCCCAGTGTATGCACAAACCAGAGGGTTGTAGTGGTGTGTTACAGAGGAAAATGTTCCAGTTGGGGACCAACTTTTTCCTTCCATACTCACAGGCAACCAAGGGTTCCTTTCCAAGTAAAGAGGAAGAAAAACTACTGAAGTGTCATAGGTTCTCCATTTGTTGATTCCAAACTAGGTGTTGTCCCTTTATATGCCCAGTAACTGAGTAAGGATAACATCACAAACACTGGAGACTCAGGTGCCCAGGCCCCGGTGTACAAAGTTTTGTTCTGGAAAGAATAGACTTGTAGTTTTGAGATATAAACAAATTGCAGTATTCACTGTTTCCTCTGTCGTCTCACTCTTTCTACCTGAAATGTTTACACTTGAATGAATGGAAAAGATTATATTAGTCTTTAAAATTCCTGACAAAGTCCTCTGCTCTAGGTGGCTTGATCAGTGATAACTTTGGTGTAAAAGGAGAAGGTCTCAAATCTCTAGGGCAGGTGGTGGTGGTGGCAAACAGCAGGATCGGGGTCTATTTGCTTTGGTTACTGTGCTTGTCTTTTGGAGTGAGAGGCTTTGGCAAAGTGACGATGCTTCTGAAGCACCAGTTAGGAATGGTTGGCATTCACAAATGATCTCCTCCTCATTTTTAAAAATTTTAATTTTGTTTTTATTTCTTAATTTCTCGTATTTTTTTAAGGACAGGGTCTCACTCTACCGCCAAGGCTAGAGCAGAGTAGAACAATCATAGCTCACTGTAGCCTCCAACTCCTGGGCTTGAGCAAACCTCCCACCTCAACCTCCTGAGTAGCTAGAACTACAGGCTCACGCTCCAGCCTGGGTGACAGGATGAGGCCTCATCTCTTAAAAAAAATAAATAAACAATGAGATCAGGTATATATAAAAACATACATAAATGAAAAATGTAGTTATTGAAATAAGATGCAATAGATGGGATACACTGGAGACTGGTTACCATTGAAGCATGAGTTAACAGATTGAAAAACAGTACAGAAAACTTTAGCCTGGCTGCAGCACACAAATATAAAGATGTGGAAAACAGAAAAGAACAGTTTAAAGGTATGGAAGGTAAATGACAGGCTTCAACATTATTTAATAAAAGCTACAGAAAGAGACAAAAAGGGAATGGAAGTGAAGCAATATTTAAATAAATGATTAATAATTTTCCAGAGTTGAGTAACAACATGAGTCCTCAGATCAAAAGTGTCTCCTAATACTTTGAAAGCTAAACAAAAGTTAACCCACAATTAGACATAGTGAAACTGCAGAAACTGCTTTTTTTTTCCTCTTCAGAAAAGAGAAAAAAGAACAACCTAAAGATCAAAAATAAAAATACTAGTTATGTATAAATAAATAACAGACTGACAGGTGTTTCATCAGCAACAAGAGAGGTAAGAAGACAGAGGAGTAACTTTTCTGTGTTGAACCTAAAATACTATACCTAAACTATCCCAGGAGAATGAGAGCAAAACAAAGACCAAGAGTATAAATACAAAGATGCTCACTAAAATAACTATTAAAGGATATATTTGGGTGTTTTTTTCTTTTTAATTCCCATTTCTGTTTTGGATTTGGTGGGTACACGTGCAAGTTACAAGAATACATTGTGAGATGCTGAGGTTTGGGCTTCTGTTGATCCCATCACCCACAGATAGTAAACACTGTATCCAATAGGAGGTTTTTCAGCCCTTGCCCCCTCCCCCTCCTTTTGGAGTCACCAGTGTCTATTGTTCCCATAAAGAATGTGTTTTGGAAAGAAAAAAATTAAACAATGAGAAAAGATGTACAATGTAAGAGGCAATGGTAAACATAGAAATTGATAAAATATATTTATATTTATTTGTTAGCTATGCAAAACATTCATAAGTGTGTATGATTTTAAAAACATGATTAAAATGAAGACTAGGCAACAATAGCAAGATGGTTCAGATTATTTTGGGGGAAAATGTTAAAGTCATATTCAGAGTCAGGAAGATAATAATTATAGATTTTTTAAGAAAAAACTATAGTCATCAATTGTACCCGGAGGGTTAGGCTACATTACTAAACTCAGTGGCCCCAAATAAACAGTGTCTTATTTAGCTTCCAATTCTTTGGGCTGGTTGGGCAGTTTTTAAAATCTAGGCCAGCTCAGCAGATCTTGACTCTATCATGCCTCTATGGTCAGCTGGTGACTGTCTAGATGATCTAGGATAGCCTCACTCACATGTCTGGAAGTTGACTATCTGATCCTTGGATGTCTTAGTTCTCTTCCAAATTGCTTCTCATCTTCCAGTAGGCTGCGTTGGGGTATTCACATGGTAGACCCAGGTTTCCAAATGCAGCAAGAGAGCAGGACTTACTGTCCAAAAACTTTTTAAGCCTCTGCTTATGTTATATGTGCTAATGTCCTGTTAGTCAAAGCATGTCACATTGCCAAGCCCAGATTCAATGGGGAGAGAAATAAACTCCACATCTTGAGAGGAGGAAAATAATTTATGGGTGTTTTTGGAATCTACCAGAGTCTGCTCTTTGGCCACATTTCTCATGCATGCAAAATGTGCTCATCCTCATCCTAGGCTCTCTGTCTTATTTATAGCATCAGGTTGGAAGTCTGTAATCTCATGATCTTTTTTTTTTTTTTTTTTTTTTTTTGAGACGGAGTCTGGCTCTGTCGCCCAGGCTGGAGTGTAGTGGCCGGATCTCAGCTCACTGCAAGCTCCGCCTCCCGGGTTTAAGCCATTCTCCTGCCTCAGCCTCCGGAGTAGCTGGGACTACAGGCGCCCGCCACCTCGCCCGGCTAGTTTTTTGTACTTTTTAGTAGAGAAGGGGTTTCACCGTGTTAGCCAGGATGGTCTCGATCTCCTGACCTCGTGATCCGCCCGTCTCGGCCTCCCAAAGTGCTGGGATTACAGGCTTGAGCCACCGCGCCCGGCCAATCTCATGATCTTATCACATTCAGATATGAAAGAGGGTCCTCAGCTGCAGCTCCTTGGATATGGCAGCTCTTGATCCAGAATTTAAAATAACAAGTCACCTGCTCCCTACTCCTCCATCATACAGTGGTGAGACTGGGGCAGGATAACTTGAATAGACATTTCTCTTCAAAAAGGAGAAAAACAAAAGGGACATAGCAGTTACTGGTTCATAACAAATCAAAATTCCCCTGGGGCAAATGTTGTCGGGTCATCTAATCTAGGGCCATTCCTTCTGCCCTCTGGGGTGTCTTCCCAGTTTGTTGTTCTCCAAGGCTCTTGACTCTATTCTGTAATATCTTGGTTCTCCCCCTTAAAAAGCCTTTCCTTTTCCATAAGAAATAGTACAGCTGAGTCCCTTTCTCATCTGTCTTCCTGCCCATAGATGGTTGAGGGCCCAGAGATCGCTTTGCGGCTTAATCAATTTTAGTCCCTTGTAGTCCAAGCTGATAGTGCTTTGTTGGGATGATATTCTTTAAAATATTGTGGGCTTTCTATGTAATAGGCTATAGCCCAACTCATTGTATAAAAACTATACCCACAATTGTTGTTTCTTTTCCCTAGAGTTATTCAGTGATTTGGGATTAAGCTTCTGTCAGGCCCTTAAGATTCTTAGGAGCTTTTTTGACAAGCTAAGGTGTGCTAGGCTTGCTTTCTTAAATCCTTCAGAGGCCTTAACAAATGGTCATACAACCCAACTCTTAATTTGCTCTTTTAAGGCCTCCTTTTACTATGAGAATATTTTACTCAAAGGTTGTCAAATATGGGGAGACTGGCAATGAGGGTCAGTTTTATTTTCAAATACCACAAATCCTGGACCTTCTATATGCCATCTAAATTCTGGTTGCAAACAGAACATTTCCTTCTTTAGCTCACCTTTGTCTTGCCATACTTTAGCATATGCAGTTAAGAGCTCCTAAATGACACTTTTGAAATTCTGTCTGGAGATCTACTTAGCTGCAACTAGGAGTTCATTAGGGTCTTTTCTTTTTGAAAATCTCTTAAGTTACTGCAAGCTTTAGTTTTACCAGTTGTTCTGTCTCAACCCAAAACAAGCCATCATTTTGCCAGCCTGCTATAGCAGTTTCTTTTCCATTTCTCCAGCCATTGCAAACTGTTTTCTTACTGCTTTTCTCGCCACTAGAAAAGCCACTATTTCAAAGCCAGTACCACATGTTATAGTTTTTCTTATGGCACCACCCCACATTGGAAAGCAACTGCTGTATCAGCTAGCTTTTACTGCATAACAAACCACCCCAAAATTTAGAGACTTAAACCATAGCTATTTTATTTATATCACAATTCTCTGGGTTGGCTAGGTGGTATTTCTGATCTCGACCAGCACAACTGATCTCATACTACATGCAACTAAAGCTATTCTTTGAGGAAAATTTATGGCCTTAAATGCATTTATGAAACATTTAAAATATGAAAAATAAGTTGAGGTCAGGCATGGTGAATCATGGCTATAATCTAAGCACTTTAGGAGGCCAAGGTATGGATCACTTGAGCTCAGAAATTTGAGACCAGCCTGAACAACATGGCGAAACCCCATCTCCACAAAAAATACAAAAATTAGCCAGGTGTTGTGGCGCGGGCCTGTAGTTGCAGCTACTCAGTAGGTTGAGGTAGGAGGATATCTTGAGCCTGGGAGGCTGAGACTGCAGTGAGCTGTGATCATGCTGCTGAACTCCAGCTTGGGCGACAGAGCGAGACACCATCTGCCTCTACTTCCTACCAAAAAGAAAAGAGTAACCTGTTGAATAGGTATTACTATAAATTTTATTTGGCTATGTGTAAATGATAATCTAAATGACCATGGCTTAAATGACCTAGGGGTTTCACATTTGTCATATAACAGGAAGTTTGGAGGTAGTCCAAGGCAAGTATGGATTCTCCATTATGCCATCAGGATCCTGGGCTCTTCTGACATCCACTCATGTAAACATAGTTTTCATACTCATGCTTGCTGCCTCATGGTTGCAAAATGGCTGCTTTACTTCCAGTTTTGTATTCATATTCCAAGCATGATGGAGAAAGGACAGGTTTTGAAAGAGGCATTTGCCAAGTGAGTTGGCTACCTTTAATTAGGGCACTTTCTTGGAAGCCCTATGCAATAACTTCCACTTATGTGTCATTGGTTAGAACTGTGTCATTTGGCAGTTCCTAGCTGCAAGGAAGCCAGGGAAGTATAGTTTGTTTTTTAGCATGGCATAGTGCCTTCCCAAACCGAATAAGGATGTGTTAGTATGGAACAAGGGAGAATATTATAAATATTGTGTAGGCAATTATTGTTGTCTACTACATATATCCCACTCAAGAAGCTAGAAAAAAATCCTAAATAAACCTTTGGAAAAGTAGAAAGAAGGAAACAAAGGAAGACAAATGAAATGAAATAGAAAATCATTTGGCAGATTAAAAAAGTGATATAGATAAAACCCTAATAAGGCTTTTTTTTTTTTCAAAATAAGATCCACAAATAATATTTTGAATGAAATGGAAATATAACTCCTGATATGAAATTGATAATAAAAATCAAAAACCTATACTCTGAAAATTTTTATGTTAAAATTTGGATTAGGAGAAGATATGGGTAATTTTCTAGGCAAATATAATTTGCCATAACTACTTCAAAAGATACAGAAAACTGCAGTAAAATAACAATTATAAAGAATTTAAACTGATAGTCAAGAGACTTCTTCTCCCAAAAATATAAGGCTTAAATGATTTTTTGCATGTACAACTCCAGGAAGTAAATAATCCTAATATTGTGCAAACTGTCTAAGAGAATAGAAACTGAGGAAAACCTGTCGTTTTTTTATAATGATAGTATAACCTGAATATCCAAATAAGAAGAATACAAGAAAGGAAAATTATGGACCAGTTTTTTTTAATAAACATAAATGCTTATGAAATATTTGCAAATCTATTCCAAATATTTACATTCTGATTAAGTAGAGTTTGTGAAAAGAATGTAAGGATGATTCAACATTAGAAAATATATTAATGTTATAAAGCATATTAACAGATTAATAATGCCTATAATCTATTACATACAGAAAAAACGTTAGAACTTAGCACTCATTCACAATTGAGGGAAACTTCTCAGAAAACTAAGAATAGAAGAAAACTTCCTTAACTTGATAAAGAACATCTATCAAAACAATACAGCAAAAAACAATCCTGAACAATACACAGTAACACTAGGCTCGCTTTCAATAAAGTCATAAAAAAGACAAGAATACCCTTTATCAGTATATTCAGCATTGTACAGGAGGTTCTAGCCAATGCAATAGGACAAGAAAAATGTGAATATTGAAAATAAAGATTAAAATGTTCTTGCTTGCATACCAATAGGGGATTCTCTCGGGATTTTTAAGTGGAAAATACAGTCATCCCTCACTATCCATGGGAGATTGGTTCCAGGACCTCCCTTGGGTGTCAAAATCTGTGGATGTTTAAGTCCCTTGTATAAAATGGTTTAGTATTTGCATGTAGTCTACATGTATCCTACTGTATACTGTAAATCATCTTTAGATTATATGTAGTACCCAATACTATGTAAAGGTTATGTAAATAGTTGTTATACTATATTTTATTATTTGTAATTTTTTTGTTGTTGTATTGTTATTTTTATTAGTTTTTTTTAAAAAATATTTTGGATTTGCAGATGGTTGAAGCCATGGGTGCAGAACCCATGGATATAGAGAACCAACTGTATAATGTAAGAGTTCCAACTTCCATAAGCACAATATCAATGTATTAAAGTCCTATTTACCAGGAATAACCAATTAGAAAAATTAATAGATAAAGGATCCTATTATCAGCAGTAACAAAAGCCATAATATACCCAGGAGTACACCTAACCAAAAAGTACACGGGAATGTTTTTGAAGAAAATTACAGTTGTTGAAAGAAAAAAAAAGAGATCCTTCATAAATGGAGAAAAGGGCTATATTGATGAACTGGAAGATTCATTATAAAGGTGCCAGTTCTCCACAAATTAATTTATAAGTTAAATATACTTCTTAGTATGGATGAAGATATGGAATGACAGACTCCTACACTGCTGGAAGGATAGTACTACAGATTTAGGAAACAATTTGGTTATACGCTTTATACCCAGGAATTTCAGTCCTAGATGGAGAATCTTTTCTTGTGTACCTGAGTAGATGTTTAATATTAAAGTGTTCACTGCAGCAAAAAAAAAAAAAAAAAAAAAAATAGGGAAATGGTCTAAATTTCCACCAGTAGGAAAATGAATGAAATATTATACATACTATATACAGCAGTAAAGGAACTATAGTTACATTTCTTAAGAGATCAATCTCAAAAACAACATTGAGTGAAAGAAGCAAGTTACAGAAGGATATGAAAAGAATAGTGTTTATATGAGTTTTAAAGCGTGGAAAACAACACTATATATACAGTGTTTGTGCTTATACCGTCTTTCTGTGCATTCACACAAACATGTCTGGGAATGATAAAACAATGAGTTTATAATGGTTCTTAAGGGAGGAAAAGACATGGAAATGGGAAGAAAGGGTTCCCAAAGAGCCACAAATGTACCTGATATTCTTTTCATCAAGAATCTGTTTTGTTGCTATGATAGAAATCTTTCACCATTAAAAAGTGCTTTATCCTAAATGCAATGAGGTATCTTGGATTGGATCCTGGAACATAAAAATAACATCAGTTGAAAAACTGCTGAAATCCAAATAAAGTCTGATTTCTTAGTTCTGAAAAATATACCATGGTAATGTAATAGATTAACATTAGGGGAAACTGAGTGAAGAGTACCAGGGATTCTGTATCATGTTTGAAACTTTTCTAAGAATATAATGTTATTCCCAAATAAAACATTTATTTTAAACAGTGGGGAGAGGGGTGGATTTTTTTAATGGCTTGAATTAGCTGGGCATAGAAGTGTGTGGCTGTAGTCCTAGCTATTTGGGAGGCTGACATGGGTGGATTGCTTGAGTCCAGGAATTTGAGGCTGCAATTAGCTATGATGGCCAGTGTACTCCAGCCTGGGCAACAGAGCAAGACCCTGTCTCTAAAAAAATAAAAAATATAGCTGGACATGGTGGTGTGCACCTGTAGTCCTAGCTGCTTGGGAAGCTGAGGCAGATGGATTGCTTGAGCCCAGGAGTTTGAGGCTGCAGTGAGCTGTGATTGCACCACTGCACTCCAACCTGAGCAACAGAGTGAGACTTTGTCTCAAACAAAACAAAACAAAAACCCAGAAGGCTCTCATGTCTATTTCCCCAGCATTGTCAAACTTGAACTCTGTCCCTGAGGTGGATGGACTCCTGACATGTCCTTGTGGTCAGTGTTTCCTGGGTATAAATGATGCTTCTAGTCTTTGTGTCCTGCATGTCTCATCTGCCCTGTTTTAGAACACTCCTAGAGGGCACAACCAGTCTTTTTGCAAAGTCTTCTTTATTCCAATTTCATAGGTCATTTGGTACTCACCTAAGACCCAGAGATCTTAGAGTTGGAATGGACCTTAACAGAGTGCCCTGTGCAGCCCCTTTCCACAGGGAGGTGAGTCCTCTGGAGTACAGGCTGAGAAACTCAGTGAGCAAAAAGGACTAGAACCCAGAAGTTTGCTTCCTAGGATTATCTTTGCTCTCACCTCATTGTCTCTTATAATAAAGGCAAAAGAGACTGAATACCCTCTCTTATTTGTTTGTTTGCTTTGAAAACTAGTGGAGAGGTCAGGCACGGTGGCTCACACCTGCAGTGCCAGCTACCTAGGTGGCTGAGGCAGGAGGATTGCTTGAGGCCAGGAGTTCAAGGCTATAGTACACTATGATTGTACCTGTGAATAGCCACTGAATGCTAGCTTGGGCAACATAGCAAGATCCTGTCTTTAAAAAAAAAAAACAACTGAGGAGAAGAGTTATATATAACCCAGAAATGGTGACAGAAGACACTAGAGCTGGAGCTATCAAGGTGAGGTTGGTGCATCTTTTTGTCTCTTTGCTTACAGACCTTCTTAGGATTAGATACTGTCTGCTTCTGAGGGAAGAGTGGGCTGGGTGCAGAGAGAACTAAGAGTTGTAGAATGTATGCCTGCCCCTCAGTCTTTATCACAACCCTCTGGAGAGGTCAATTGCTCCTGTCTTACAGATATGGTAACAGGCTTAGAAAGGTTAAATGATTTCCCCAAGGTAATAAAACTAATAAGAAGTAGGCCTATATTTTAGGATTCTAAGAACTCATGACTAAGGAAGACCCCTCTGAAGGCAGGGAGGATGTATTCCCCAGAGCCAACTTTTACTCTTGGAAGAGCTGTGGCTGGGAATGATGTGGAACCTGAGCCAAGACAGAGCAGCCAGCCTAGGACAGGTTGAGGACAGATCCGGGGGTGAGGATCAGGCCTGCCAGGGCTACATGACACCATGGATTCCTCCCACTGGAAAAGAAAGTTATGCAAGTTGGCTTCCTGCTCCTCCCACCCCTCATTCCTGTATTCCATCCTAGCTTGGGGGCCCATGTCCACTAGCCTTCTTGGGGAGGCCTCCCCTAAACCAAGATCCTTGCTTTGTCTCTGTTTAATAGGTATGGGAGAGGCTTATGTGACTAAAGAGGACACCTCAGAGCTTGGTCGAGATATGGTGTGTGAGTAAACTCAATCATTATGTCAGTGTGGTTGTTGGCTGAACACAGAACGTAAACCTAGAAGGTTTGTGGGAGCAAGGAGGGAAAGTGCCTTTTGAGAGAGGTCTCCAAGGAGAATATGAGATTAGTTGAGGTTCAGTGAGTTCCTTTGTTGCTGACTCAAGAAGCATATTTGAAGGGATAAGCCCTCTCACTTAGAGCAGAAGCATCCCAGCCTTGTCGCCATAGTGACAGTGCTCAAACAGAGGCTTAAAAAACAGAAAACACCATGTCAGAGGGATTCCTTTGCAGCTGTGATGCCCCAGTAGAGGTCCCAGCTATTGTGTGCTATGGAGAAGATGGGCAGGGAATTTGAATAGTTCCCCTTCCTTCCTGTTTCTTGCTGTGGGGCTTTTGTTTTGGTCTTTCTCTCTGGACTGATATGGCCTTTGGAAAGGGATGTGTCTCTGCAGAAGGAACCAGTCTCCTTTTAAACCTATGTCAGAAGTTGGAGGCATCTCTCTTTTTCAGGCCCTTTTCTTTCTTCGTTATGCTGGCTGTTAACTTGCCATTCTGGAATGTAGTGGAGTTTTCTGTAAAGCCAGCCACCTTACCCCTATTCCTATTAGAACATAAATCTGTTTGCAGCAAGCTACATATATAGTCTCCTTGTCCGGCTCCCTAGCTTGGATGCTCTTAGGCCTGGATGTTCATTCTTATCTCATAGAGGAAGGATGAAAGGGCCCTTACAACCAGACAGACATGTGAGACATGGTCACTAGTCACCTGGCTTATCTGGCCTCTTTAAACTGTACCCCAATTTGCAAGGACATATTAAAAGATATGATTATTTCTCCTAATCTGTCTGATTTCATTGTTTCCAGTATTTTTGACATCTGGTCTTCTGTATCTCTGCTTTGACAACATGGTTTAGACTTTGGTTTGCTTTGACCCATGGACAGATCTTGAGCTATTGAATTACTGATAGGGGAGTTGTAAGGGGTGCATAGATTCTGTTACTCCTCCTGCTTCCAGGTCCCTGCCTGATAAGCTGTATTCCATACTATCCGAATATCATACCTTAAGCCTCAGCAAGCCCTGTCTTCAATATCAGAGTGTGGGTTCTGTACCTTGTCAGATCCAACATAGTGTCTGGCCCAGCAGCACATTGGGAGCCAGCCAAATCTGGATTAGACATAGTCCTGCCTTAGGGCACTTGCAGTCTAGTGATAGAAGTGACACTAGAAATGTATACACCTCAAAGGAGAGACCTTTGTCTATTTTGCTTTGTTCATTAATGTATCCCCTATGCTTAGAATAGTGACTGGTATATGAGTATTTAATACAAATATGTTGAATAAATGGACACAATGTCTATGAACAATGTCAAAAGAGAAGTACAAATAAATAAGGCAGTTTCAGAGAGATAAGATATTGGCAGAGGAAGTGAACAGACAAGTTGATCTTGTTTTTTGTTGTTGATTATATGATTCTTTGGAATTTGTTGAGACTTGCATTATAGCCTTTTGCAGTTTAATTTTTGAAAATATTTTCTATGTGTTTGAAAAGAGTAATGCGTATTTTGTAATTATCAAGCATAGGGTTCTATATATGTCTATTAGATTAAGCTTTTTTGCCCATGGTGACAAATTTGGGAGTTTCCACACAAATAATTGTGAGTTGAATTAAATTGAGCAGAATTGGCCTGATTCTGAGCTGTTATATTGGAGATAGTTACTAGACTCCCATTTCTAAAACTGATGATGCCAGGGATATTCGCTACATCTTTATCTCACTCCTGTTTTTATTATGTAGTGATTCTCTTTCTGATCAATTACACTAAAGTCTATTTTGTCTGATATTAATTTAGTTATTCCAACTCTTTTATGGTTAGTTTTTGTCTAACTTATTTTTTCATTTATTATTTTCAATACCTTTGTGTTTTCTAGGTTCATCTTATGAATAGTATATAAGCAGAATATATAGCTACAGATATAGATATATATTGTATATAATGTTGTATAATAATATTATCTGTCTTTTAATGGGTGAATTTAGTCCATTTATATTTATTGTGATTTCTGATAAAGTTGGAGTTAGAGAAATTTAAGTATACATGGATGGATTAATTGCTGATGGCCATGATGGGAGATAATCTAACACAACAGTATACCAGAAGACATCTAATAAATGTTAGTTATCTTTTTTAACCCCTGTCTCTAGTCTCTTCCTAGTGGATATTTAGATGATTTAAGTAGATTTTGTCTGATTAGCTCCTTGGGTACAAATGTTACATCTTCCTGACACTCTCAGCCTCTCTAAACCCTAGCATTCTGACTTTGTAGGTGGTGTATAAAAGAACTGGACTGATTGTAGGGGGTTAAAGAGGGAGTGGGTGGAAAGGAAATTGTGGCAGGAGGTGTTGATGACTCATTGAAAACATATGAGTGGAAAGAAAGGCTAGAAATAGGATGGTAGCTAGAAAAGGCAGTAGGTCTAATTGTTGGTATTTTTAAGAGAGGATGTCTGAAGACAGAAAAAAAGGAACTGACAGAAAATGAGTGGTTGAAGGTATTAATGAGGCAAGGACTAAACTATCACTTATCAGCTTCTTTAGAGTGAGAAGCAGGGAGAAAGGGATATACAGAAAAATATTTTTACATAGTATTCAATAGAAATATACATCTCTACTAAATTATTAGTGTAAACTATGTAAAGATAGGCAATATGATTTTTAAAATACAGATTAATCTCATACTTCCTTACCAAGCTCTTAATAAACATTAGTTAGGCCAACTGGATTTTCTATCTCTACTGGATTTTCTATCTCTACTATTTTATAGTACTAGGAAGAACTTTTAATTCATCAAGTCTATATTCCCATCGAAGATAGAGACCTTTTATAGCATCCTTCACAGATAGTTGTCCAGGACCTTTTGAACACGTGTGGTTTTAAGAATCTACCACCTGAAATATGAAGCTGCTGCCTTTGTCCAGAGGTCTGGTACTATGAAGCTCCTCTTTTATTCAGTAGAAATTCTGCCTATATGTAACAAGCTCTTTCTGGAACAGCATATCATGAATATAATTTCATTATATGTTTGAAGTCTCCACCATGTATCTGTTTCTTCATACTCCATCTTCTAACATTACCTGAGACCTGTCTCATAAGAGGACTTTTGGATCCCCAAGAAACTTGTGCCTTTTTAAAACAAGGAATCCCAGTTTTTTGCATTCAGACTAAAGCAGTTGCTCAGAACCATGAATGAAAATGGAATTTTGTCTGATTTTTAAATGTCTAATAAAATGATTATGTAATTTTTTTCTTTGTTACTAAGTTGGTACTGTAAATTACACTGATTTTCAGTTGTTGAACCAGTCTTACATTTTCAGGATAAACCACACAGAATAATAATATATGTTTAAAAAATATATTGCTGAATTTGATTTGCCAATATTTTGTTGAGGATTTTTGTGTTTATATTCATGAAGAATATGGGTCCATGGTTTTCTTTTTTATATGTCTTTATCTTACTTTCATATCAAGTAATGTTGGTCTCATAAAATTTCTTTAATTGAGGTTCTCTGTTTCTTCTTGTGGGAATTTTGGTAGTTTGTGTCTTTCAATGAGTTTGTATATTTTATCTAAGTTGTCAAGTTTTTATATTATGACATAGACTTGTTTTATATATATATATGTAGAGAGAGAGACTTGTTCTATATATATAGATTCTAATATATACAGTTCTAAATATATATGTATATATAATGTCTGTAGGATTTGTAGTAATGTTCTCTATTTTATTCCTGAGATTTATTTTTGTACCATCTTTCTTTTTTCATGATCAGCCTGACTGTAGGCTTACCAATTTTATTGATCTTTCCAAAAACCAAACTTTTGGCTTCATTGATTTTCTTTATTTCTTTTCATTGTTATTGATTTCTGCTTTTATCTCTATTATTTCCTTCTTTCTGAGAAATTTAGTTTTAATTTGTTCTTTTTCTAGTTTATCCCAAAGTAGAAGCTTAGATCACTGAGTTAAGACCTTCCTTCTTTACTAATGTAAGTATTTAATGCTATACATTTTCTTCTGACCTTTTCCTGCATCCCCCCAAATTTCACATATTGTGTTTTTTTATGTCCATTCCATTTGAAATTTTTCTAATATTCCTTGTGGCTTCTTTTTTGAACTGTGAGTTATTTAGAAATGTGTTAATCTGCAAGCATTTTAGGAATTTGTTAGATACCTTCCTGTTACTAAGTTTTAGTTTAATTTCATAACAATCAGAGAATATTTCTATGTGGTTTCACTTCTTTTAATTTGATTCAGGTTTGCTTAGTAGCCCAGAATATGGTCTATCTTGATAAATCTTTCATATGCTTTTGAAAACAATGTGTATTTTGCATTTGTTGGGCTGAGTGTCGATTTGGTCAAGTTGGTTGACAGTGGTGTTCAGCTTTTCTAAATCCTTACTTATTTTCTGTGTGCTTGTTTTATCAATTACTGAGAGAGGAGTGTTGAAATCTCTAACTACAATTGTGGATTTTCCTAGTTCACCTTTCAGGCCTAAGACTTTTTGGATAATGTATTTTGGAACCCTGTGTTAGATGTGTACACATTTAGGAGTGTTACATTTCCTCAGTGAATTGATCCTTTTATCGTTATGAAATTACTCTCTTTATCCCTGGTAATATTCCTTTTCCTGAAATCTACTTTGTCTGATATTAATATAGCCATTTCAGTTTTCTTTTGATTAGTGCTTACATGTATGTCTTTTTCCATTGTTTTATTTTTAACCCATTTCTGTCTTTATTTTCAAGGTGAGCTTTTTTTGTGGAAAGAATATAATTGGGTCTTACTTTTTGATACAGTCTAACAATCTTTAATTCATGTAATTAGGCCATTTATAATTATTAATGCAATTATTGATATGATTAGATTAAAACTACCATCAATATTTTTTGTTTTGTCTTTTTCTTGTCCCTTTTATCCTCTTTTTCTGCTTGCCTTTGTATTTATTGAGATTTTTGTTTGTTTGTTTGTTTTGTTTTGTTTTGTTTGAGGTGGAGTCTTGCTCTGTTGCCCAGGCTGGAGTGCAGTGGCACGATCTTGCTCACTGCAACCTCCACCTCCCAAGTTCAAGCAATTCTCCTGTCTCAGCCTCCCAAGTAGCTGGGACTACAGGCACCCACCATGCCCGACTAATTTTTGTATTTTTAGTAGAGATGGGGTTTCACCATGTTGGCCAAGCTGATCTCAAACCTTAGTTGATCTGCCTGCCTCAGCCTCCCAAAGAGCTGGGATTATAGGCATAAGCCACCACATCCAGCTGAGAATTTTTATTATTTCATTTTATCTCCACTATTGGCTTATTATTTTACTTCTTTTTAAAAATGTAATGTGTGCTCTAGTGTTTACAACATATATCTTTCATCACAGTCTACTTTCCAATTACATCACTTCACGTATAGTATAAAAGCCTTAGAATATTATACTCCAAGTTCTTCCTTCTCAACTCTTGTGCTGTTGTTGTTATTCATTTTTCTTTTACCTATCCTATAAACCCATAGTACATTACTACTATTTTTACTTTAAAAAGTCAATCATCTTTTAGAGCAATTAAACATTTTTTAAAATGTCTTTTATATTTACCTTCATTTTAACCATTTCTGGAGATCTTAGTTTATTTGTTTGGATTCAAGTTCTGTCTGACATATCCCTTCTACCTGAAGAAGTTTCTTTACTAGTTCTTATCGTGCAAGTTTCTTAATAATGAATTCTCTCAGCTTTTCATTTAGTTTCCAAAGTCTGTATTTTTCTTTTATTTTTGAGAAATATTTTCAGGAGTATGGAATTCTGGATTGACAGGGTTCTTTCTTTCAGTACCTTTAAGATTTCCTTTGTTGTTTTTTTGGTTTGCACTTTTTCAGATGAGAAGTATGCTTTCATGTATTCCCTCACCCTATCTGTCTTTAAGATTGTTTCTTTCCCTTTGATTTTCAGCCACTTGAAGATTATATGCCTAGATGTGTTTGGTTGTTTTTGTTTGTATTTATACTGCTTGGAGTTCTCTGAGATTCTTGTAGTTTGATATCTTTCATTATTTTTGGAAAATGCTTAATCATTATGTAAGTATTTCTTCTGACTCATCCTCTATTTCTTCTCTTTCTGAGATTCCAATTATATGCATATTAGACCACTTGATATTGTTCCATAGCTTTTAGATTCTTTATTTTCTTTTCTTCCCCCTACTATTTTATTTCTTTGTGTTTTAGTTTGGATAATTTCTATTGACTCATCTTCAAAATCACTGATTTTGTTTCCCCAGTTGTGTTGAGTGTGCTTGTGAGCCTGTTGAAGGCATCCTTAATCCATAGAAACAGAACGTAGACTATTGGTTGCCTAGAGTTGGGGAACCTTGGGGTAGATTATGGGGAGTGACTGTGAATAGGTATGCCATTTCTTTTACAGGTGATGCAAGTGCACTAAATTCATGAGGTGATGCACAACTCCTTGACTATACTTAAAAAGCATTCATTTGAACCCTTTAAATTTTATGGTATATGAATTATATCTGAATAGAGCATATATTATATATTTTTATATATATATCAACTTCATATTTTATGTTCAAGGGCTACATTGATAAAACTCTGCTAAGAATCAGGGAGGAACAAGACATCTTACTGATGGTGCTGAAGGGTGTATAGAACAAAAATAATTCTGAAGGAAATGTTACAGGCTGGGTGCAGTGGCTCACACCTGTAATCCCAGCACTTTGGGAGGCCAAGGTGGGTGGATCACCTGAGGTAAGCAGTTCGAGACCAGCCTGACCAACAGGATAAAACCCTGTCTCTACTAAAAGTACAAAATTAGCCAGGCATGGTGGTGCATGCCTGTAACCCAGCTACTCAGGAGGCTGAGGCAGGAGAATTGCTTGAACCCGGGAGGTGGAGGCTGCAGTGAGCCAAGATCACACCATTGCACTCCAGCCTGGGCAACAAGAGCGAAACTCCATCTCAAAAAAATAAAAATTAATGTTACTATGACTGAAGCTGGTGGAAGGATAGGGATTATTATTTTGTCCCATGTTACATATTTGATTCTAAGTGTTGGAAAATGACTAGTAAGTAGTAAGTGTTCTTAATTAGTCCATGTCTTTATCTTTCCATGTGTTTTGTAATTTACAGTTATTAGTCTTATAAATTTTAAAAGTTCCAAGTCATCCTGATGCTTTGAGTTCTACCTAGTGGTCGAACTCCTCTCTACTGTGTGTCTTTGGACACCTGACCCACCAGGTGCTAGTGTTATCTCGTAGTGATACTGTTGAATTTTAATGACCTGGCTGAGAGTTTCCATATTACCTCCTTCTGTTATAAAACAAAATAGAGCCAGGTGCGGTGGCTCATGTCTGTAATCCCAGCACTTTGGGAGGCCGAGATGGGCAGATCACGAGGTCAGGAGATCGAGACCATCCTGGCTAACACGGTGAAACCCCGTCTGTACTAAAGATACAAAAAAAAAAAAAAAAAAAAATTAGCCGGGCGTAGTGGCGGGCGCCTGTAGTTCCAGCTACACGGGAGGCTGAGGCAGGAGAATGGTGTGAACCCAGGAGGCGGAGCTTGCAGTGAGCAGAGATCGCACCCCTGCACTGTAGCCTGGGCGACAGAGCGAGACTCCATCTCAAAACAAAAACAAAAACAAACAAACAAACAAAAAACAAAATACAAGTAGGCCTGCGGAGAGTTCTCCAAACTGAGAATTTTAGTACAGCTTCCCTACAGCAGGTTCACTAAGAAATCCACAAACATCATGTGGTAGCCTAGGAGGTACTCCTTATCTGCAGGAAAGATACCCATGCCCTGGAGTGTTGTATGTTTCCAGACACTCAGAACACTTGTAAGTGTTTCTTGATGTTTCTGGTATGGAATAACCTCCAGAATATATTAAGTGAAATAAAGCAAGGTGTAGAAGAGTGTGTATGTTATTATTTGTATTTAAGAGAAAGTGGGTATAAAAATATGCATGTATTTTCAAAACATATCTCTAGAAGATGCTGATTACATGGCTGATTCTGGAAGGGAAGAGAAGTTGGTGCTGGATACCTAGGAGCTGGGTACCTAGAAGCAGGTGTGGGTGAAAGACATTTCACTGTATACTTTTGTGTCTTTTCAGTTGAAGAGGCAAGGGAAAACTTCTCCTTTGCGTTCTGTAGGTTCACCAAACACCAAATGACAAAAGGTGGATTAATAGTAGAAAAGGCACAAAAATTTATTTCATCATAGTTTTCCATGACATGGGAGCCTTCAGAATGAAGACCCAAAGATACAAAGGAAACTGTTCATTTTTATGCTTAGGTTCAACAAACTGTGGACAACTGTGTAAAAATATGATTGGACAAAAAGGGTATAATCTAATGCTAATAGACCGAGTAGGGAAACTCAGCAAGGCCTTTCTGTTTGTATTCCTCCTCTCTGTGCAGCATTCCTTCCTTCTGATGGGGCAAGACTCTCTCTGGAATGGGGCTCTTATGACCTACAATCAAACAAGGTGGTCAGATAATTTCTTTATGGCCAGTTTTTACACAGAAAGGCCATAGGGAGAAGTTAGAGTAATACTTTTAGGTTTCATGGCTGGCGTTAAGGAAAAGGGGTTCTGGTTTCTGTAACCTGCCTTGGGGAAGAGGGATTCTAGTGTTCTTGGAGTAGAATGAGTGGCCAGAGACAGGAGGGAAGGAGAAGGTTGGAGAGAAACTTGCTTCTGAAGCCTTCATTTTGGGGTACTGTTTTCTGAGCCCCAACGCTATTTCTAATCATATAACTGTATTTGCTATTCAAACAGAAATACAAGTTAAATTAAAACAAACTCTTCCTAGGATGGTTAATCAAACTTGAGGCTCAGATTGACCCTTGATAATTTACTCTTTGTCCTTATTTCTCATCCCTGGGGTCTTCTGTCTTCAGGTGTTCCACCCCTGATCAGTTGCTTGCCATAGACGTATTGAAATATTCCCCTCCCTCTCTGAGCCTAACAGAAACTCTACACAGGGATGAAGCAGGATTTCTAAAATCTCTCGTGTGACTGATTGCCATATTGAGCCCCAGACTTTCTAGACCAGTGGTTCTCAGCCTTGAGCCTGCATCAGAGTCACCTGGAGGACTTGTCAATACACAGGTTGCTCAGCCTCACACCCAGAGTTTCTGATTCAGCAGGTCTGGGGTAGGACCCAATAATCTGCATATCTAACAAGTTCCCAGGTGATGCTAATTAGGGACCACACTTTGAGAACCACTGCTCTATTCTAAAATAGTTTCTCCTATGATGGATTGATGTGTAGTTTTTGTGTTCCAGTTGTGTCTTCATTTAGACATACAAAGAAATAAAAGGAGACTTATGTTCCTTTCCATGGGCATGCTTTTTATAGCGCACCATTGCCCAGCTCTGTGTCCGGCCAGCAGTGCCCTTCAGGCTCGTTATGCCTCATAAGACAATATGCAGTTTACCACCAGCAGAGCTGACACATCAGAAACCTGGCATCCTCCTTCATCTCTACTTCCCAGAGCAGACATTCTTGTGGTCACTGCCGTCAACTCCCTGTGAAGACTTAATTGGTATTTTAGAGGAGGCACTAGAAGAGTCATGCTAATTACTGATTTCCCTTCCAGTGTTTCTCTCCAGGGGTGCTATTAGCATTTTAGTCAAGACAAAATGCTTTATAATGCTCTTTATAATGAGCATTATATTTAAGGTAGGACATTCAGCTCCCTTCCCTTGTTCTCAAGTCATTATGACAGTCAATAATCCCACTGCACATCCCAATGCTCCCTCAATCCTCCTAACCCTTAACTCCCATTCAACCTGCCTGTACCACCTTTACCCACCTGCACCCCCACCTCCAGGATGGGTGATGAGGGCAACTCAACTTTCCACTGAGAACCACCAAGACCTTTATTAAATTACCTGTCCAGTCTAAAACACCAAAAGCAATGGCAACAAAAGCCAAAATTGACAAATGGGATCTAATTAAACTGAAGAGCTTCTGCACAGCAAAAGAAACTACCATCAGAGTGAACAGGCAACCTACAGAATGGGAGAAAATTTTTGCAATCTACCTATCTGACAAAGGGCTAATATCCAGAATCTACAAAGAACTTAAACAAATTTACAAGAAAAAATCAAACAACCCCATTAAAAAGTGGACAAACGATATGAACGGACACTTCTCAAAAGAAGACATTTATGCAGCCGACAGACACATGAAAAAATGCTCATCATCACTCGCCATCAGAGAAATGCAAATCAAAACCACAATGAGATACCATCTCACACCAGTTAGAATGACGATCATTAAAAAGTCAGGAAATGGCCGAGCACAGTGGCTCACTGTAATCCCAGCACTTTGGGAGGCTGAGGCAGGCGGATCACGAGGTCAGGAGTTCGAGACCAGTCTGGTCAACATAGTGAAACCCTGTCTCTACTAAAAATACACAAAAAACTAGCCGGGTGTGGTGGTGTGCGCCTGTAATCCCAGCTACTCAGGAGGCTGAGGCAGGAGAATCGCGTGAACCTGGGAGGTGGAGGTTGCAGTGAGCCAAGATCATGCCACTGCACTCCAGCCTGGGTGACAGAATGAGACTCCATCTCAAAAAACAAACAAACAAAAAAGTCAGGAAACAACAGGTGCTGGAGAGGATGTGGAGAAATAGGAACACTTTTAAACTGTTGGTGGGACTGTAAACTACTTCAACCATTGTGGAAGACTCCTCAAGGATCTAGAACTAGAAATACCGTTTGATCCAGCCATCCCATTACTGGGTATATACCCAAAGGATTATAAGTCATGCTGCGATAAAGACACATGCACACGTATGTTTATTGCAGCACTTTTCACAATAGCAAAGACTTGGAACCAACCCAAATGTCCATCAATGACAGACTGGATTAAGAAAATGTGGCACATATACACCATGGAATATTATGCAGCCATAAAAAAGGGATGAGTTCATGTCCTTTGTAGGGACATGGATGAAGCTGGAAACCATCATTCTGAGCAAACTATCGCAAGGACAGAAAACCAAACACCGCATGTTTTCACTCACAGGTGGGAACTGAACAATGAGAACACTTGGACACAGGAAGGGGAACATCACACACCGGGGCCTGTTGTGGGGTGGGGGTATGGGGGACGGATAGCATTAGGAGATATACCTAATGTAAATGACGAGTTAATGGGTGTAGCACACCAACATGACACATGGATACATATGTAACAAACCTGCACATTGTGCACATGTACCCTAGAACTTACAGATAATTTAAAAAAAACTATTAAAAAAATTACCTGTCCAGACCTTTGCTTTAGATCCCTGCAAAAATCCCAAGTCATATTTTATTATTTTCCTTTTTATCAAAGATTGATATTTAAAAGTTACCAAACTCTGAGGCTGGGCGCAGTAGCTCACGCCTGTAATCCCAGTACTTTGGGAGGCTGAGGCTTGTGGATCACTTGAGGTCGGGAGTTCAAGACCAGCCTAGCCAACATGGTGAAACTCCATCTCTACTAAAAATACAAAAATTAGCAGGACATGGTGGCATGCACCTATAGTCCCAACTACTTGGGAGGCTGAGGCACAAGAATCACTTGAACATGGGAGGCAGATGTTGCAGCCAGCTGAGATTGCACCACTGCAGACCCCAGCCTGGGCAACAGAGCAAGACCCTGTCTCCAAAAAACAACGAACGAAGAAGAAACAGTAATGAAACGCCGAATGTTTCCTTTTGAAAACCCTGTTGGTAGAATTGTCCATTGTGTTGTTCAGTCCTCTCTCTGGAGAGAGACCTTTTGGAGATTAGCACTGGAGGGCCCTGTTACCTGATGAAGTGGCTTCGTGTCCTCATCCGACAAGGAGAATTGTGTGACCTGTCCTGTTTCCTTTTTTGCCACGAGTGTCAGGGAACTTGGGGATAGATGTAATGCTTGATAGGGTTGCAAAATTAGCTTAGAAAATCATTTTGCCTATATTATCAGTTTTTATATAGTTTTAATTTTTAAATAATTAACAGCTCTATATTTTGTTTTCTTGTGAGTGGCTTCTAATTATTTGAGAAGCAGGAGAGTATTAAGTGTCTGTGGTGCAGGTGAGTTGTGAAATAATAGCCAGATGTGGCCTAATCAGCTGGGCAAAAGAATGGAAATGACAGATCACCCAAGGCCTCCCGTGTACATGGGGCAGGGTAGTGAACTGAGGATAGGAAGAGCAGCAGGTTTCGAGGCTCCTCTGGCTGGTAGAAAGTGGAAGGGGGCTGGTGAGAATGAAGGGCCAGGTGTGCTCACTGGAGGTGGGGTCGAGGTTAGGGAACTAAGAAGCGAGAGGTATCCCTAAACCCTCACCAGAGATGGATATCTATTGAGGAGGTGGCAGCAGATGTCCTGAGCTTGACTTTTCTCTTCAAGGTCAAGAGAAGTCCTGCTTGGATTGCCTGGCTTAGCTTATGAGACATGGAAACCATTCCTTATAGAAACACCTGTTCTGCTTTAGCTGTCATTTGGTCCTGTGGCCAAACAGATTACAGGGAGCAACTGGGTGCGGACAAGGCTGGCACTCTTGAAATGAACTTTCTGCTGACACGTCCTGTCCAGGTGGAAAAGAGCACCTGGCTGTGGGACTGTAATGGGGTGGGAATTCCACCTCATCCTGCCCCTTCTTTGAGAGCCCATTCTCTCCCATTTCCTTTTCAAAATGTCCCTCAAAGTGTCAGGGGAAGCCACCACCCTGAACTCAGGGTTTCCACCCTCTCTGTTTCCTTTGTGATTTATTAAGGGCTTATGTAAGGACTTTTTCAGTCTGGAAGTCCCCTGCTGAAATGCTGTCTTAGTCTGTGCTGCTATGACAAAATACCTGAGGCTGGGTGATCTACAAATAGTAGAATTTTTTTTCCTCACAGTTCTGGAAAATGGAAGTCCAAGATCAAGATGCCAGCAGATTTGGTGTCTTGTGAGGGCTGTTTTCTGCTTCCAAGATGGTGCCAAGTTGCTTTGTCCTCACTTGGCAGAAGGCAGAAGAGCAAAAAAGGGCCAGCCAGTTCGCTCCAGCCCCTTTATAAGGTTGCTGATCGTATTCTCAAGGGCTCTGCCCTCCTGACTTAATCACACCCAAAGGTCCTACCTCCTAATACTGTTGCTTCAGGGATTAAGATTCAACTTAAATTTTGGGAGGGAACAGAAAACATTCAAAAACAGCAAATGCCGTTGTGACGGCTTGATTTCCTTTGGATTTTCAAACTGTCCTTTTCACATTAACACACCATCTGGAAGGGTAGCTTGTAAAGGGCCCTGAAATAAGTTATTTGTCCCTCTGAGGAAATGGAATTGCTACTTATTGTAGGTATTTGTTTCCCTCTTAAAAAGTGAGATTTGCCTTCAGAGGAAAACAAAAGTTTCTGAAGGGAAGAGAAGGGGGAACTTCAGGAGCCTGGGCCAGGCTGAGTGGGGGGCCCCGTGTTCTGCCTTGGTGTGGGTGCTGGGGAAACAAAGCATATCGGCCCAGCCCGGGGACAGTGAAGGTAGGAGAGACGCTCCTCTAGAAGCACATCCTCTGCCAGGGTGTCGGTGTTTTTTTTTTCCGGCCCTGTCAGCCCTTTCTTCCCCTGGCCATGTCACTAAAGCCAGATCTCTGATAGCCAGGAACCAGCTCCCTCCAGAACTCCCCAACAGCCACCTGCCTGCACTGCCTTTCACCTGCAGGAAGGCAGCTCCCATGGCCTTCCTCCCTCACCCCTGCCAGGGCGTCTCCCTAGACCCTGCAGCCTACCCTGAGTACCACCCTCATGGTTCCACATCTGTCCTCTGTGGGGGAAGAAAGCACCTCGTTCTGGTTCTCCTTGTAACTATTGTTCCTGAACTCTAAATGTATAACCCCCCACACGGTAATAAAAGCCACGCATCGTCACTGTTGGGACGCTTCCCTGTTTCTACATAGCCTGTCCCAGAGTGATGTACTCCTCCCAGCCGCTCCCACATCCCTTTTGCGTGTCTGTCTCTGATTTGGCTTTCCTTTCCTCCTTTCCACCCACCCAGGTGGCTCCCGAATCAGCTGCCTCTGCTGCAGTTCAGAGCAACTTCAGGAGCTTCCCAGCTGAGAGCTTCAGGACGCCTTTCCTGTCCCCCTGGCCCAGTTGCCACAACAAACAACAGAGAAGACGGTGGTGAGTGAGCGGAGTTTACATTATGCTGTTGACCATTCCTCCTCAGTCCCCCTGGGGAGGCTGCAGAGAGGGGAGCTGTGTGTCTTCCTAGGTGCCCAGAAGAGACTGCTGCCCCCAAGGTGAGATGGCACCTGGCCAGCTGCCCAGGCAGGTAGGAGTGAAGGCAGCGTGCTGCAGCATTGTCTGTTGATCTTGGCTTAGCTGGTCAGAATTCTTGAACTGGCGAAGGTGGTGGGAATCATCCTTGGAACTAGCCAGGAAACAAGAATAAGGGCCTGTGGGATGCCATGGCTGCTGCTAGAAACTGTTCACACTGCACACTGTGGTACTCCATCCTTCCAAGCTGGCTGAAAACTTTCTCCTCCTGCTGCTCCAGGAGGCTGCTCTGACTAGCTCTGGTTGTGATTTCTCCTTTGACTCCATGGTTCCTTGGCAAGCAGGCATTATTGGGGATGGAACACAGGTGGAACTTTGTGTTACCTGGACTCATAACCATAGCTAGTTCTGTGGGACCGAGCAGCTTCCAGAGCACTGCCCACAACCTGGTCACCTGCACTCTGGTGAGAAATCCCGTGTGATAATAGGTGTAGAGTGAGCCTGTTTAACAAAGACAGTGCCTTCTTTGGGCAGCTATACAATAGAAAATATTTTAAATAATATTCCAAAAGTGTGGGTGATCATTTGGGATTTCATATGTGTACTTTGGGGTTTGGGGGTTTCCACTGCTTTCTGCAGCTCTAGCAGTGAGGAAGGTGGTTTCCCGCTGCTACCCTTGACCCCCTCCTTAGGGTCTAACTACTACAGTACTTCAGGGGTCCTCAGCTAACATCAGCCTGGGGTGAGGGTGTCTGTTAACTCTCAGTGCAGAGGAGGCTGGCAGGGTCAAAACCAATACCAGTGAAGCAAAGAAAGTGAGAAGGTTGGTGGGTGATGGAAGTGGGGAGGCGTGAATTAATAACAGGAAGTGTGGCCTGTGATTTCAAAAAAATAATACTGATTATTTCCCCTATGGTGCTAAACCTGCTTTGAATTATGACCCCATCATTGACTTGAGAGAACAGCTTCTTAGACTACTTTGAAAGGCATATTGAAGTATGTAGGGCCTGCTCTTTTGTTAAGGAAACAAATCCCATAACATCAAAGGAATTTTTTAAAAAGTGACTATGAGGTTGGACTCTAAAATGGCTGATAAAGGGAAAAGCAGTGTCCTACTACTGCCTGAAAGAAAACACAGCACATATGGCTGAGATGGGGCTTTATTTTAGGATTTGTGGGAGGCTGGACCAAAGTGAACACTGAACATATGAGCAAGGCATCCTTTAAAAGAAAACCTTAAGGCTTTTCACACTGTGAAGCACCATAGGTAGAAGATCAAAGGATGCAAAAAATAATGCAAGTCCCTTTATTTTAAAGGCACATCTGCCTGGCCGGAAGTCAGGATGAAAGTTGTGCCTCTGGTACTGGTGAGTGGTCTATGCCAGAAGCCCTCTTCGTTTAGTCACCTACTTTATGCTGTGACAAGGACGTTTGCAACGAGGAAAAGAAGTAAATAAAAATGAGATAAAACTTCAGTTTTAAAGCCTAGGGGCTCATGACACCATAGGACTCACCCAGTATTCCTTTCTTCGCATCATTGGGGCCATTTGAGCAAAGCTCTCGAGACACATCTGGTCAGTGCAAAGGCAGTCGAGAACTCATGCCCTTCTCTGTGAGTCCCTTAAAGTCTAAGCCAATGGGACACTCATAGGTAATACAGGACTCCTTAGCAAGATGCAAACATTTTTAAAAATTTACTAATAATAGTTGTACGTATTCAGGGAGTACATAGTGATGTTTTGATACAATTAATATATGGTGATCAGATCCAGGCAATTAGCATATCCATCTTTGCAAACATTTATCATTTCTTTATGTTTGAAACATTCAATATCCTCCTTCTACCTATTTGAAACTATGTATTATTGTTAACTATAGTCATCCTACCATGGTATAGAACAGTAGAACTTATTCTTTCTATCTAGCTGTAATTTTATATCCTTTAGCAAATCTCTCCCTATCCCTCCCTTCCTGCTACCCTTCCCAGCCTCTAGTATTCTCTGTTCTACTATTTTACTTCTTAGAGATCAACATTTTTTAGCTTTCACATATGAATGAGAACACACCATGTCTAACTTTCTGTTCCTGGCTTATCTCACTTAATATAATGTCCTCCAGTTCTATCCGTGTTGCCGCAAATGGCAGGATTCATTCTTTTTTATGGTTAAATAGTATTCCATTGTGTATCTATACCACATTTTATTTATCCATTCATCTTCTGTTGGATACCTACATTGATCCCGTATCTTGGCTATATGTAAATAGTGCTGCGGTAGACATGGGGATACAGACGTCTCTTTGATATGATTTCCTTTTTTCCTTTGGATAAATTCCCAATAGTAGAATTGCTGGATCATATGGTTGTTCTATTTTTAGTTTTGGAAGAACCTCTATACTGGTTTCCATAGTTGCTATACTAGTTTACATTCCCACCAAGAGTATATGAGATTCCTTTTCTCCTCATCCTTGCCAGCATTTGTTGTTTGTCTTTTTGAAAATAGCCATTCTAACTGGGATATGCTGATACCTCAATGTGGCTTTGATTTGTATTTCCCTGATGATTAGTGATGTTGGGCATTTTTCCATATATTTGTTGGCAATTTATATTTCTTCTTTTAAGAAATGTCTGTTCCTATAATTTGATCATTTTCTAATCAGATTGTTTTTCTGCTGTTGAATTGAATTCCTTGCATATTCTGGATATTAATTCCCTGTCAGGTGAGTAGTTTCCAAATATTTTCTCCCATCCTGTAGGTTTTTTCACTATTTGTTTTCTTTGCTTGCTTTGCCATGCAGAAACATTTTCATTTGCTATCATACTATTTGTCTATTTTTGCTTTTGTTCCCTGTGCTTTTGAGGTCTTATTCATAAAATATTTTCCCAGACCAGTGTTCTGAGGCATTTTCCTTATGTTATCTTCCAGTAATTTTATCATTTCAGGTCTTACATTTAGGTCTTTGATCCATTTTGAATTGATTTTTGTATAGGATGAGAGGTGGGGGGTCTAGTTTTGTTCTTCTGCCTATGGATATCCAGTTTTCCCAGCACCATCTATTCAAGAGAGTATCCTTTTCACAAAGAATATTCCTGGTACCTTTGTCAAAAATCAATTGGCTGTACCTGTGTGTATTAATTTCTGGGTTCTCTATTTGTTCTGTTGGTCTATGTGTCTGTTTTTATGCTAATACCATGCTGTTTGGGTTACTAGAGCTTTACAGTATATTTTGAGGTCTGGTAGTGTGATACCCCCAGCTGTGTCATTTTTGGTCAGGACTGCTTTGGGTATTTAGGGCCTTTCATTGTTCCATATAAAATTTAGGAATTTTTTTTCTTTTTCTGTGAAGAATTTCATTGGTATTCTGATAGGAATTGCATCCAATCTGTAGATTGCTTTGGATAGTATTGTCGTTTTAACAATATTAATTCTGATCCATGGGCATAGGATGCCTTTCCACTTGTTTGTATCCTCTTCAGTCTCTTTCATCAGTGTTTTATAGTTTTCCTTGTAGAGGTCTTTCACCTCCTTGGTTAAATTTATTCTTATTTGTTAGTAGCTATTGTAAATGGGATTGCCTTCTTGATTTCTTTTCAGCTAGTTTGTTGCTTGTGTGTAGAAATGCTACTCATTTTTGTATATTAATTTTATATCCTGTAACTTTACTAAATTTGTTTATCGGTTCTAAGTTTTTTGGTAGAGTCTTTATATATATATATGGTGGTTATCATCTTTTCATTTCCAGACGTAAGAATCCCTTGAGCATTTCTTGTAGGGCCAGTTTAGTGGTGATGAATTCCTTTGCTTTTTGCTTGTCTGTGAAATATTTTATTTCTTCTTCATTTGTGAAGGTTAGCTTTGCTAGGTATAATATTCTTAGCTGACAGGGTTTTTCCCTTCTTTCTTTCAATACTTTAAATTCTATTCTTTCCTGGCCTGTAAGATTCCTTTTGAGAAATCTCCTGTTAGTCTAATAGAGATTCCCTTATATGTAACTTAGTGCGTTTCTCTTGATGCTTTTAAAATTCTGTCTTTGTCTCTGACTTTTGACAATTTGATTATAATGTGCCTTAGTGAGGACCTGTTTGGGTTTAATCTCTTTGGGGTTCTTTGAGCTTTCTAGACCTGAATGTCCATCTCTCTCCTAAGACTTAGGAAGTTTTCTGCTAATTTTTATTTCATTGGTTGATTTCCTTTTAGTTCTTTTTAAATGATATCCATCTCTTTGTTGAATTTCTCATTCAAATCTTGAATTGTTTTCCTGATTTCATCAGATTATCTCACTGATTTTCCTTAAGATTATTATTTTGAATTGTTTTTCTGGCATTTCATATATTTCCTTATGATTGGAGTCTGTTACTGGAGAATTACTGTTTTTCTTGGGAGGTAACATGTTTTCTGGTTTTTTCATGGTTGTGTTTCTATATTGATTTCTATGCATGTGGTGGAAAAGTTGCCTCTTCCAATTTTATGAAGTAGGCTTTGTAGAGAAAGACTTATTTATATGATGTGTCTTGTGATGTCGGTTCAGTGGGGTGCATTTGCCTGGGTTCTAGGTTGATGCATTAGTATAGTCTCTGTGTAGTTTCTTCACCTGTGATCCACACTAGTGGTATTTGTGATTTCTCAGTGGCCTAGGTTGAAAGAGTTTGTGGTGACAGTGGTGTGGCTTTACCAGGCTGGGCTTGCTGGGTTTGCTGAGTTCTTTCTAAGGTTGGAGGATATAAATGTAAATGATGGATTGACCAAATTTGGGTCTAGCTTGCTGGGTTTGGGGTCCCAGGGCTGTTATTCTGGCCAGGAGCATGAGCATGCAGATGTTTGGCCAACCTAGTGTGTCTGTCAGGAGTGATCTGTGGGGCTGTTTATCAGACTCAGGACAGGATGCTGACAGAAGGCTACTTGGCTGAACTCAGGTCGTGTTTGCTGGGGACTACCTACAGGTCTGTTTCTCATGCTTGTGACACAGCCACATGGTTGCTTGGTTGGCTGGGGGGCATGTCTACTAGGGATGGTCCATGGGGCTGTTTCTTCATCTCAGGACATGGGCTTATAGCTGCTCAACCAGCCTGGTGATGTGTCTGCCAGGGGCAGCCCATGCAGCTGCTTTTTAGGCCCAGGATGCAGGCGCAAGGCTGCTCAACTCGTGTGGGGGCATGCCTGCCAGAGGTGGCCCACAGGGCTATATCTCAGGCTGGGACATGGACAGACAGCTGCTCAGCCAGCCTGGGAGAATATCTGCTGGGGATGGTCCACAGCGTTGTTTCTTAGGTTTGGGACACAGGTGCAAAGCTGCTCAGCTGGCAAAAGGGCATGCCTGCCAGCGATGCCCTGTGGGTTTCTCAGGACTTTTTGGGGGGTTAGGGGTGGTACAGGGCCACTAGGCAGGCCAGGAACATGCCTGTAAGTGGGGGATACTATTATGGAGCTGTTTCTCAGGTCCTGAGTGTGGGTGCATAGCCACCTTGCTGGTGCAGGGGCATATCAACTGCTTGGAGGCTCAGGGGTCTCTCATATTTAGAGGAGGGCATGCAACCATTTGGCTGGCTCAAGGGTAGATTTGCTTCAGTCAGAACTGACAGATTGGTCCTCTGGCTGGAGGTGCAATGGCAGGGGTTGGTTTCCCTGCTATGCAAGATCAGAGTCACAGCTGATCTTGGGCCCAATCTCCATGCAACTGAGGTTGTGGCATACAGCCACCCATGTGAGCTTGGTGTAAGGAGGATGGAGCTCCAGTGCTGGGAGGTGCCGTAGTTACCAGCCTCCAGAGCAGGATTCAATCCAGAGGTGGCTCAGGTCTCAAGATTGTGCCTTGCTGCAGCAGCTTGGTTCACAAGGGGTGGGAGAGATGGGAAGTGCATACCTTGTGCTCCTAATTCAGGGCAGTGTGACTGTGTGAATTCCAGTGTGTCTCCAAACTGGGCCCAGGACTTGTGAGGACTGTGGGATTCTCCTGTTGTAAGGACTGTAGGTGTTTGCAATGCCGATGGGGACTGGTGGGGATCTTCTGCTTACCTTTTCCTTGCAACAAGAAGTCTCTCCTGACTCCAGACAGATCCAATCTTAGCAGGAAAGATAGAGCTGCAGAGGTTGGGTGGCTCCATGCTGCCCTCCTGGATTTCCAATCACCACAGGTGTGTCTCCATGCCCTGCTACATTCTAACACTCTCCCTACCAACATTTCTCGATAGATGTTTCAAAAGGGCAAGTAACCTGTAGTTTCCTCTATATGTATTTTCAGAGATGTCAGTGGAAGATCTTTTGTCTGAATTCCATGTCTTTTTTTTTTTTTTGACACAGGGTGTTTCTTTGTTGCCCAGGTTGGAGTACAGTGGCACAATTATAGCTCACTGCAGCCTCAACCTCTCAGGCTTAAACAATCCTCCTGCCTCAGCCTTCTGAGTAGCTGGGACTATAGGTGCACACCACCATATCCAGCTTTTAAATTCGTTGTAGAGATGGTGTCTTGCTGTGTTATCAGGGCTGGTCTCAAACTCCTGGGCTCAAGCAATCCTCCCACCCCAGCCTCTCAAAGTGCTGGAATTACGGGCGTGAGCCACCGAACCCAGGCTTATGAATTCCATGTTTTTAATGAAGATGATCATTCTGCTTTTGATATAATAACTTTGAACAATGAATTGTGATATATATCATATCAAATTATATTTGCATATGCTTCATTATCATTTTTCTTTTTTTAATGAAAGCACATGTATTTTAGAGAGCTCTATATTGCTTGATATATAACTTGTAATTAAATAGGGGTTTGATCATGTTTCTTTAAAAGGTGGGCATTAGGACCTTGATCAATAGCGTAACCATCTCTTATGTTATTGTTTCTGTGAAAAATTCAGTCCCCTTCCCCAGAAAAGAATGTAACTCTCATCAATGTGGCTAACGTGACATGACATTCTACCAGGCATGACTTTCATTCATTCAACAGCCTCCTTGAATGATGAGTGAGGCAAAGTCCCTGCTCTCATGTAATTTTCATTCTAGTAGAACAGGAAGACAGTAACATCCAGCGGTGACTTTAAAGTACAGTAAGAGCCAGACTCAGCGGCTCACACCTGTAATCCCAGCACTTTGAGAGGCCAAGGTGGATGGATCACCTACAAGTGGAGGGAGAGGAGTGAGGGATGAATTCTGGGCCTGAGCACTTGGGTGGACAGTGGGGCCTTTTGCCTGGATGGGAAATGCTGTGAGAAGAGCACATTTGGCTGGAGAAAATGGAGAGGTCCTGTATGTCTTGTTAGATAAACCAGTCGAGAGCTGGAGTAGACAGTGAGATGTCAAATTCTGGAGATCAGTGGAGAGGGTGGGATAAGAAATGTGTGTGGAGATCACCAGCCTCTAGATGGTGTATAAAACCACACAACTGGATTTGATCACCTCAGGAGTGAGCATGTCAGTCATTTAGAGACCAGGAAAAGGAAGTAGGAAGAAAAACAGGAGAGCATGGCATTCCAGAAACCAAGGGAAGAAAGTCTGTCAAGAAGCAGGGGTGGTGATTGACTGTTAGTGCAGCCACGAGGTATTTAAACCCATTATCACACAAGGAATAATGCTCTCTTGGTGCTTTCCTGCTTTCATATGTGCTCGTGGGCCTCATCTTCCCCCATTAAACTGGACACTCATTGAAGCCAGGGATGATTTCTTTCTTCTGTTTGCACTCAGAGCCACTCAAAGCTGTGCCTTAACTGCCTCACCCCAAAAGCTCTTCAGTTCAGAGGTTGAGGCCTGAAGTGATGTTTCCTGAGGAAAATCTACTTTTGGAGTTGTGTATTGGGGGGTGTGGGGACAGTGATGACAAGGAAGGTCCAGGACTAGTCCCTTCCTAGGCAGAAGAGGCTACTGATGTCACAACTCTGAGTAGAAGGGTTGGGTGGCAGAGGAGAAGACAGATGGAAGGAGTAGGACAGATGCACAAACGTGTCAGATTCTTGACATCAGAAACTGTCAGCCCCACAAATGTGGTCATAGGACTTCAACCTGACAAAGCAGGGACACTGAGGGGTCATGATGGACTCTTTGCCTGCTGATTGATACAGCAGTAGGATTCTTTATCATACTCTGTAAAGTACACGTGACTCCCTGCTGCGGCTGAAGAAGGATGGAGGAGTCCCTCATGGCTTCCCTTAAAGATTTCTTACTCAGAGCTACCAGTTTAGGTTCTTACAAAAGCTAGAGAATCCAGATAGTACCTGTGTCTGGGGAGTAATTCTATGGGCTGTGCTCTGGGACAGCAGTGGCCTCTTGTCTTGACCAGGTTTCATTTCTCTGTATTGATGGGGAGTACCCAGGCCTGAGGGTCTGGCCATTTTTGACTTGAGGCAGTATCTGTAGTGGAATAGCCTGAAGACACTGTCTTAGCCTATTTTATGCTGCTATAAAAGAATATCACAAACCAGGTAATTTGTGAAGAATAGAGACTTATTTCTTACAGTTCTGGAGGCTGGGAAGTTCAAGTTCAAGGGCTGTCTTCTTGCTGGGGCCTTCTTGCTGTGTCATCCCATGGTGTAAGGTAGAAGGACAAGAGAGAATAAGAGAGCAAGAGCGGGGTTGGACTTTTTTTTTTAATAACAAACCCACTCCTACAATGATGAACCCATTCCTGAAATAACATCAATCCATTAATGGGAACAAAGCCTTCATTACTTAATCAGCTCTTAAAGGTCCACCTCTCAAAACTGTTGCAGTGGGAGTCAAGTTTCCAAAACATGAATTTTGGGTGACACATTCAAACCACAGCAACCCCCTACAGGGTTGGACAAATTGGGAGTTAATCTATATAGGTAAAGGGATGGATTTTCTGGCAACTGGGAGATTGCAATGAGGTTTGGATCTTGTCCTGTCTCTTCCATAAACATAGTGAAAGCAGATGACCCATAGTATCATAGGAAAGCGTAAGAGTAGTTTCTGGTTGGGGCACTTGTGAACACTTTGACAAGATGGAAAGCCGTCTTGGGGGAGGCAGGACCAGCAGTTGAGCCCCTACAACACAAAGGAGACCCTGGATGTGGGATGAGGGTGGACCCCTAGCCCTGCAGAGTTTAAGCTGGTAGGAGGCCTGCAGACCATGGGTTCATCCTCTGGAGTTTTTCTTGGAACTTATTACTAAATGTTTCCAGATAATCCCTGATCATGGGGCCTGATAAAATTCATTCTTACTGCTAAAACTATGTTAAGATAAAAGTTGTTTTTATTCATTTGCTATCTATTAAAACCATCGCAGACTAATTATTTTTCAAAAGAAAGAAAACTATGCTACAGTTCTGCAAGTAACTTATGACCAGATGTTGAGGTCTTGGGATACCCTGCCCTGCTTAAAAAATATTGTAAGAGATCTTTAGACGGTAAAATCTAAAAATAAAACCCAAAATATAAAAAAAGATGAATAATAGCAAAGCATGATAGTTCAAGAGTTTTGTTGACTTATTTATTTTTTATTTATTTTTAAAAGAATCATAAGTTATAATTTAATACCAGTTGCTGAGACTTAGATATACCCAATTTTGTAGTGGGGAGGGAGGGTAATTATAGAAAGCAAGAGAGAAAACTTTGAAAATCACTGGTAGCTCAGCCGAGCGTGGTGGCTCACGCCTGTAATCCCAGGACTTTGGGAGGCCGAGGTGGGTGGATCACTTGAGTTCGGGAGTTCAAGACCAGCCTGGTTGGTTGATATGGTGAAACCCTGTCCCTACTAAAAATACAAAATAAAGAATAGCCAGGTGTGGTGGTGCACACTTGTAATCCCTGTTACTTGGGGAACTGAGACAAGAGAATCACCTGAACCCGGGAGGCAGAGGTTGCAGTGAGCCGAGATTGCACTACTACACTCCAACCTGGGCAACAGAGTGAGACTTCGTCAGAAAGAAAAGAACGAGAGAGGGAGGGAGGAAGGGAGGGAGGGAGGGAGGCAGGCAGGCAGGCAGGCAGGCAGGCAGGCAGGAAGGAAGGAAGGAGGGAAATCGCTGGTAGCTTAGCTGAATAGTCAGTGAGTATCTGCAAGCTAGACTTTATCATGCACACAAATCCTCGATCTGAAAATGAGCGGCAGTGGAAGTAGTGGTGGTGGTAGGAGGCGGGAGTGAAGATCATGTCCCATTAGTTTAGGGTATCTGAAAAAGACATGGAGCCACTGACTACTTCTGTATCTACCAGTTTTCCACTCAGCTGTCTGAGGTGAGTAGAAATTATATTAGGCATTTCCATAACCTTATCCTTAACTGTGTTCCCTCCTTTTCTTAGTGCCTGAGGCAGTATCTGTACTTCCCTGCTCCTATTCATACAACCATGTTCCCAGATCCTGGCTTGATGTGGGTTAGTTAGCTGTTCTAGGCCAGATTTCTCAGATTTCTGTTCTTACCTCTTCTGCCCAACTACAACAGCTGGTGGTTGTAGTAGCTGGCCTTCGCCTGAGTCACACCCTCAGGTCATGCATCCCCACCTTTTACAGGCAGGGTGGTTAGCGTGAGAGTCCTGCTCTGTGCTCTCAGTGAAAGATGAGGGGAGAGGAGAACAGCACCTTAGGATGATGGTAGAACTTTCAGTTCTCTTGACAACAAATTAAATGAAGGCATACGCTCTCCATGAGTTTTATGCAGTACAGACCTGGTGTCTGATGCTACAGTTAAGAGACTAGATTTAGAAGGATGGTGGTGCACCAGGTTTGGTGGGAGGAATGAATGGGATGTAAGGAGAGATGATGGTCTGTGCATCTCAGACAAAAGGATTTAGAAAGGGGAGTCTTCAAATTCAAAAGAATGCCTCCCCTGGAAAAAAAAAAGGAGCCTCAGAAATATCTCAAATGCACAGAAATTTGAATTAGAATCCAGAAGATGAAAATCAACATGAATAATACGAAAATAAATAAGGAAACATTCTTTACTTAAAAATTTTAAAAAGTCAGCTAAATGTTGGCAGGATGTGAAGGGGTAGATGACATTTTAAGATAAAGACTATGGGAAAGGAGTTTATTTTGCCACTATCTTTCCTATAGACTTTTGCTAATAACTGTGAAGGGTCTTAAATTTCACATACTTTCAAGTGAAGGAGTTAACCTGCCACAGTTTCATACATGCTGGCAGAAGATGAGACTTATAGGTTAGAGATAAGGGACTTTGTGATTCACAACAATAACAGTAATCAGAATATCAGCATTTTCCTGTACTGGTTCTTTGAGCTCCAACCTCCACAGGTTGACACCAAGAGGGCCAGGTGATACCTGCACACACAGTGGAGAGAAGTCCTGAGCCTAGGGAACTTGAGAGTTCTGTAATGAACAGTAAGTGTGCCTGCACTTTGCTCCATCCTGAGGGACACTCTCTCTCTCTTTGAAGGCTATTTGCTATGCAGATCTTCTTGAAAAGATACTCAGGAACAAAGGCAGTCAGTACCTCTGCTTGCAAGATGTGCAAAACTGTGAGAGACATGAAGAATGGTCTCCCAACTGCTGCATCAATAAAAAGGTAGAGGAAGCTAACGTTTATTGCATCCTTGCCATGCACCAAGCACTGACCAGGAGACTTCTCATTCCTTGCCTCATCAGAGTTCCAGAGCAGTCTTGCCCAGCAGTGGTGCTGTTGTTGTTTGATCGATAAGGAAGCTGGTGAGTCAGGGAACTGGAATATCTAGGTGGAGGACTTGTGTATGTATTATGTACTTCTTATATGCTAAGCATTGTGCTAAGAAGTAGCTAAAACTTAATTAGGTGCTTATCAGGTGCCAAGCACAGTTCTAAGAGCTCTCCATGAATTGATTGATTTAATTCACCACAACTAAGATTATCAGGCACTGCTGAGGAAACCGAGGCACAGTGGGTGATGGAACTGAGATTCAAATCTGCACATTTAACCACTGTGTGGCTGTGAGTTGTGGGTTTTTGTTTTTGTTTTGGGTTTTTTTTTTTGAGAGAGAGAGGGTCTGGCTCTGTTGCTCAGGCTGGAGTGCAGAGGTGCTATCTCGGCTCACTGCAACCTCTGCCTTCTGGACTCAAGCAGTCCTCCTTCCTCAGCCTCCTGAGTAGCTGGGACCATAGGCATGTGCCACATACCCAGCTAATTTTTGTGTTTTTTGTAGAGTTGGGTTTTGCTGTGTTGCCCAGACTGGTCTCGACCTCCTGGGCTCAAGTGGTCCACTTGCCTTGGCCTCCCAAAGTGCTAGGATTACAGGCACCCTGTGTTTGTGTTCTTTCTTCATTCCTCAGAGTCATAGCAAGAGGGTCATAGTGAAACTAATGTGTGCCCCGAGGAAGTGGATGTATTTGAAAACTGCCAAGTAGAAACAGTTGAAGTGGGACTGAGTGTGTTTAATCTGCAGAAGAATAAAGGATAAGTTATGCCTGTCTTCAAACATTTGTAGGTATGTCTTATAGACAAGGAGAGTTCACTCTGTGTGACTGTAGGAGGCAGAATTGGGTCTATTTAGGGGGAGGCATATCATGGCTCAGCAAAAATTATTTCTTGAATAATACAGTGCCCCCTGACATCATATGGGAATGGGCTACCTGTGAGGGTGGCAACTCAGTGGTTACCTTTCAGAGATGTGCTGTCTGGGCTCTGTCAAGGTCCCTACAATAAGCCCCTCTGCTACGGGAGCTGGGCAATGGAAAAGGACGGCCCTAATGAGGTTCTCTAGACCATTCCTAAGAGAGCTGACCCTGCTACCAGTGACCTGAACTCTTTCCCCTGCCATGCCTCCCTGTCCCTTCTTGGAGCCTCAGGCCGCAGATCTGTTGGACATGCAGAGATGGTTTCTGCATGTGTGAGGAGGGTGTCTTACCTCTTGGGAATCCAGGACCACCCTAAGGATCTGGAGGAGTTAGTGCTGCAGCTCCTCGCACTCTCAGGCCTGCTCTGTCTTACAAGGGGATCCACTAGGATCTGGACTAAGTCCTGCCTCAAACCCTGCTGGGTTTGGTTCCTTACCTGCTATCAGCCTGTAATCACAGCCCCATGGCTCAGCTATACCCTGGCAAATCTCGTCGCACACATCAGGTCCACTGTTGCCCAGTTTGGGACAGAATGAGATTCCTCTGCTGGGTAGGAGGTGGAATGAGCAGATCTCCATGGTCTTAACTGTATCTGTGGTTCTGTGATTCACTCTTTCCTTGTCAAATAGCCCAAGCTTTAAAAAGCAAGTGGGAACAGGTGGTTGGGCCAGTGCTGCTCTGTGATGACCTGGCTGTGGCACCCTGGCAACTCCCCTGATGTAGCTGTAGGCCTGGGCTGAGCAGATCTGACCCAGATGCAGGCCCAGAGAGGAACCCTGGGCAGGTAGGGAAAGGAATTTGGGGAGATGGTGATAAATAGGAGTGGTGACAACTGGCTTCACAGTATATGTTCCACTCTGCTAGAAACGGCCTCTGCTGGGGCCTAAAGACTCCCCAGAAGTAGTCTTAATTAGTGTGTGGACATCTTTAAAAGAATCTAATTTTCATCAAAGGATTTCAAAGAGTGATGCTTAGCCCAGTGTGAAGGGCATAGTCAAGATCTGATCCTGAAATAATGTCTCTGCTATCCTAGATGTCAGGAGAAACTAAAAATATCCTCATCAGTCTGAGGAATTCTTGGTTTATTGAACCCATCTCTTTTCCCTCTGAGCATCCTTCCAGAAAGTGAGAGAGTAAGGAAGTGAGCCAAGAAGCTTTAATTACTCAATCTGCTGACATTATTTTATCTACGCCACTGATATTAAATCTGCAAAGCATTCCACTTAAATCTCAGTGCTAAGAGCAGCCTCTACAAACTTGGGCCTTTGTCCTTCTGCTGGCTGTGGCCCATGCTCTGTTTCCCACCCTACCTCACCCTCCCTCAGACTTCTTAAATTCCGAAGCTCTCTGTGGCACTGGAAATGATCTGTCTGTGGAATGTCCATACTTCAGGAAAGTCCCCGATCTGTGTGTGTTTATTCCCCAATTCTGCTCCCCCCAACTCAGCCTGGCTGTTTGTGGTTGAATTCTGGCACATGCCCATCATTACGGAAACCTGGATTTGGCAGGGATATTGTACCATGTTTCTATTATTGGCATCTTTGGAGAAGGAAGAGAAAGTCTGTCTAGTTTTTTCCCTCTCTTTTACGTACAAATGAAAATTTATTTCTTATGTTATTAACTTTTCTGGTCAACCAGTCAAATACATCTTCAATTTCAGGTTGCTTCCCTGGAGTGTGGAAGTTTTCTCCTGGTTTAATGTTGACTCTGTTGTCTAATAGCTGGTTCATTTAGCACCTGGTTGGTGCTATGGTTATAGCTGCAACAGGCCGCATTTAAGGAGGGCTTCCAGGGAACCAGCACTGTGCTGAGGACTTCAATCCTCATGACCTCTGAGACAAGTGCTGTTACCATCTTGCCCCCATTATAGGGAGGACATGAGCTGAAAGAAGTCCAATAACTTGCTGAAGGTCTTGCAGCAGAGCTGGGGCTAGAAGCCAGGCAGTGTGGTGCCAGAGCTGGCTGACCTCAACGCCTACTTCTTGCTTCCATGCATGCATACATATGCCATACATATATGTGGGAGACCCATAGGATGTATGCCATCAATACATACTGCTGTGCATACCAGGGCTCCCACCATCCTCCCAGGAAGGTTGGTATCATTATAAAACCCTGTCCTCAGCAAGTGTGTGTTAAGAACTTAGTGTGTGCAGATCCAAAGATGTACAAACCCAGGTCCTGCTCATAGGCATTGCAGCTGGGGAGACAAGGCCTTAATCTGCAGAGTCTGAGCTGGGCTGGGCAGGGGAAGCGTCAGTTTTGTTCACTGCTATGTCTCCAGGGACTGTTATAGCACCTGGCAGGTAGCATGCTCTCAGAAACATGTGATGAAGGAACAAACTTCTAATTAAACAAATCCGTTTACATTTTTACAAATAAATGAAACAACACGTGAATTTCTAAGAAGTATGAAGGACATAAACTGAGATTAGAGGACAGATTAAATTATGTACATTAAGCTGTATAAAAAGCTCCCCATGTTGTCCTCATTTTTCTTACTTTTCATAGATTGGTGGGCACAATGTCATGGACGGGGTACTTGTGGACCCATGTCATAAATAGGGCTTTCGATGCTCTTAGATCCTGCTGGGTGGGGAGGGCTTAGAGAAGAGATGGACCTTGAGGTTGGAGTAGGACTCAGCTGGGTGGAAAAGAACGTGGGAGGCATTCCAGAGCTGCCCTCACTGGCAGGATTATACTGGAGAGGGCAGAAGCCTCATGTTTTGCTTGATAACAGTTATTTTGAACTTCATGACTTCTCGAAGTTTGGATCCTTTTCTGTCTTACTCAATACTTGCCTCGCTTCCCAAGCCTAACCTAACTTGGTTGGGTATCTAAGTGTACATCCCTTCAAACCATGTAGGAATCCCTGGACCTCATCCTTGCCTGAATTCTGGCACCAGATCAAGAAGAACAAGCTTGAACAGAGGCTGAGGCAGGAGAGTAAAATACTGGGGAGCCACAAGTCAGCACCAGGCAAGTTGACAGGAATCAAGAGGACCTGGATGGAAGAGCCATAAAATCCCACGTACTCTGACTCAGTAATTGAAGTTCTCAAAATGTATCTTGGGGAAATAATCTAAAGGATTATTATGGAAATAAAGGGGCCAGGTGCAGTGGCTCATACCTGTAATCCCAGCACTTTGGGAGGCCAAGGTGGGTGGATCACCTGAGGTCAGGAGTTCAAGACCAGCCTGACCAACAAGGTGAAACCCCGTCTCTAGTAAAAATACAAAAATTAGCTGGGCATGGTGTCAGATGCCTGTAGTCCTAGCTATTCGGGGGGCTGAGACAGGAGAATTGCTTGAACCTGGGAGGTGGAGGTTGCAGTGAGCCGAGATTGCGCCATTGTACTCCAGCCTGGGCAACGGAATGAGACTCCATCTCAAAAAAAAAAAAAAAAAAAAAAAGAAAGAAAAAGAAATAAAGGATAAGTTTATGTCCATTAAACTGTTTGTTTTAATGAAATTGGAAGCAAACTAAATGGCAACTAACAGAGGCATCATTAAGTTTTGGCTTATCTACTTGCTGGAATATGATACAGTCACTGAAAATAAGATTTATGAAGAGTGTTCCATGTCTGAGGAAAAGCATGAAAAATGAAGGCAATGATCATTTGTATATATAATTTTATTTTTAAAAGTATATACATAGAAAAATATTGGAAAAATATTACAGAAAATGATAGTATTTATATTGGGGGAAAAGTCATTTGTAATCCTACTTACAACCAAACTTTTAGCCAATATTGTTTATTTGTTTATGATTGACAAACGACGATGGGACAAGGGAACTCAGTTGAGTTCAACATTCCTGTAAAGAGTCAGAAACGAAGACACTGTCGGTCTAGCAAAGGAGTAAGGACAGCTATGAGAATATGTCCAAAATAACCTGGAGTGTGAAATAAGAGGTTCCTGGACAGAGGGCACATGAAGCCCGAGCTTGGCCGGAATAGGGTGAATGTGGCCAGGGAAGACACCTTTGTGTTTTGTTTTTCTAGAGGCTTGGTGTCTGTAACCAAATTTATCCCTGAGGCTGAGACACAGGAACAGGGCCCATGAGTCAGTGTTTCTGCGGCAGCCTTCTGGGTCGGTGCCCACACAGGCAGGGCAGGCATCAAATTTGACACAGCTGCATGGGGAAGACATCTTTGAAGTCATGTCTTGTGTCGGGAGACATGGGAGAGATTAGGGTAGAGGTGGCCATATGTATACCCTGGCTCCCCTAAATAGTCCCAGCATGAATATTCAAAGAGCCCTTTCCGTTCTCAAGAATCCTCATTTGGATAATATGTTATGTGGTCACCCTAATTATTGAAAAGGAGGTTGAAGGACATTCTGGGTTGATGACAATTGCTCTGCTGGTTGCCTCTAGTGCTTAAGAGACCATGAATTGTCCGGGTGTGGTGGCTTATGCCTGTAATCCCAGCACTTAGGGAGGCTGAGGCGAGCAGATCGCTTGAGGTTGGGAGTTCGAGACCAGCCTGGCCAACATGGTGAAACCCCGTCTCTACTAAAAATACAAAAAGTAGCCAGGCATGGTGGCACACGTCTGTAATCTCAGCAACTTGGGAGGCTGAGGCAGGAGAATCACTTGAACCCAGGAGGTGGAGGCTGCAGTGAGCCGAGATCACGCCATTGCATTCCAGCCTGGACAACAGAGCGAGACTCCATCTAAAAAAAAAAAAAAAAAAGAGAGAGACAGTGAATTAAAATTCCCTGATGCAGAGGTGGGCCCAGCCTGATGGAGAAGTGGCCCAGGTGTTGTAGATGAATATGGCTCTGCTATCCTGATTAAGATAACCAAGGTAATTATTCCCAAGCTGTCCCAGCATGTGGCTATAATTCATATTTAACTTTGACCGAAGAGCTCCTTTTCCCCTTGCAGTCTTGCTCCCCCATCCTGCAAACCTGGTATATGACCATTAAAATCTCAATAAGCAGAAGCTTAAGTAAGGGTATATAATTTGCCAACTGAACCTTTCCCTATTTGCAACCTTTTAGCATTAGCAAGTTATTGACTTTTCATGAAAAAGCGCTGGTATGGCTAGTGCAAAAATCAGTTCAAATGGTAGAGGGTGATAACTTTAAGCAGATAGGGACTTGGCCTGAGTGAGCTTTGTTTACTTCCTCCTGTCTGCCCTTTCTTCTATCGGCTGTCAAGGCAGGCTTTTTGGGAACCCCATTACTGAGCAGACTGCCAAGTTGACGATCAGTGATCCAGCCTGGGAGCCAAGACTAGGTTCATCTTGCAAGAAAAGTGGGGTGGGATTGTGGAGAAGGCCCCCTCCCCTGTGCCCACAGGAGGATTGGTGTGACCCTGAGTACCCCAATATGCCTGGCTGGACATCTTGGGAGCACTGGGAAACAGGAGGTAAAGACCTTCATGCAGTATCTCCTCACGGCCTCAGCTCAGCGGGGCCCCCAGTCAACGGAGAAGCCGTGACAGGCACAGCTGACTGGACATGTGAACAAACAGATTAACAGTTCAGGGACTGCCAAAGTAAAGAAACATCTAGATCTTTCGTAGATGTTTTGTTTGGTTGATTGGTTGAGGGGCACAGGTGACAAGTGTTGGGGCAAACTCTGGCTTTTCCTGTACTTAAGCAAGAAATCAACTTTTGGCACCTGGACACTATTTTAAGTCTCTAGTTAAGAGATCACTCAAGAGAGAACGCTCTGCTTTGGAGGCCAGGCTAGATATGGAATTGGCCGGAATCTGCCGAGATCTATGGAGAGGACACCTGAGCAAGCATGGGCTAATGTTAAACCATAGCTTCCTAGAGAGGTTGGGTGGGGAAACCTGACTTTCAAAGGGGGAGAAAGTACCACTGCAAAGGCTTAAACTGAAACAGGTGTAAGCAAGATGGTTCTGACCTCCCCTCATTTGGTTTAAGCATACATCACAAGGACCAGGTGCTGTCAATAATGAATTCAGTTTTTCTCTTGGGCCCAGAAACAGAGAGGGATGAAGCCATTAAGGCGATGGAACCCAGCCCTGACTAATAGGTGTGAGGGGGAACAGAACTGGGGGCAAGAGTTCTTCAGTGTGGGCGTCCTGAATCTCTGCAGCTGACTCTGAGAAGTCCCAGGGGTCTGCTTTCTCTAAGAACAGTTCCATATTAGGTAATGACAAAAAACCAGAGTGAGATTAAAAATGGATTCTTTTTATTGAGCGGTAATGATAAAAGCTCCAGGTTCTAATGATAAAAGCATTCTGTTCAATGTTATATAACTGTTAGAAATGGGGGTTAGTAATTAGAAGTGAATTGTTAATTTAATAGATATGTTTTTATAGAAAAATGATGTAAATAAGTACGTGAAATACTGCTTTCTGGCCTGATCAGTCACAGCTGAAGGGGCCTAGCTGTCTGGCTGCTGTGTCCACCAGGTAGAAGTTTACCTGAGTTGCTTGAAAGAAAATGTTCTGGCACTAGAATTGCCGTTTCAAAGCTTTGCAGGGATGGTAAACAACATACTGCTCTTCAGAGCACTATACCAATCTTATTATTGTTGGTGAGAGAGAGCATCTAACACTCAATAAATGCTGGGCACTCTAGGCTGAATGCTAAAAAATGAACTGCTGCCTTTGTTTAGCACAGCATCTCCAGCAGGATGCAGAATTTCAAGTTCAGGAGTAGACAAGCATGAAGGGTTTTAGGGTCTTTGAACAGGCCAATGCCCCATTAGCTTTTTAATTTTCCATCCCACTTTCCTGGCTCCTGCGGCTCTATTTTTCTCTTCGATAAACTGTTTTCTCCAATAGGATTCCAAATTCCCTATTGGAAGTTGAGCCCCATATCCTCAAGGCCCGTGCTCCCTGAGCCAGGTATGAGTGCAGCTAATAGCTGGTGGCGGTCCATTGATCTCCCTGTTGGCCCTGCATCTGCCTGTACTTCCCCCTTGCGGCTGATGGAGGATCCTGTGTGGAAGGGCTCCCTCACCCCAAGTGCAAATGGCTCCCTGTTTCATAGAGGGTTGACAGGGGACACACTTTCTCCTCTCCGCTGGGAACCACCTGAGCTGACACCTCTGAGCAGAAGTTCCTCTTTGTGTTCCTGCTGATGGGCTGTGCTCTCAGCTGGTCATTGGTTTTCTCCGTGCCTTCTCCAGGTGCCCAGAGGTCACCATTTTCTTTCTAGTTAGCCCCACTCTAGAAGAGATTTAGGGCTGGGAGAAGAGGAGAAACATATGTTAGCCTCATTAACATCTTTGGTGAAGTATGAGGAGAAAGAGGTAGCCATGATTGGTAGAAAAATGAGACTGTTAAGGGAGAAAAGTATGTCTGTTAAAAGTATGACTGATATCTGTTATCACCCATCATTGCAGATGGTAAAAATCAGTTGTTCTCAGCAACATCACTGACTGCCCTGCTGAGACCCTGGAACTGGAGGGTGTCCTTTGGGAGACAGGCAGGGCATGATGTGGAAGGGCCAGTGTGAGTCACATGAGGACAGCCGAGGGTCTGACTGGACTCCCGGCCAGTCCTGCCACAGGCATTGCACGCAGCTGGTGCTTGAGTGGGCTCACCTGCCTACCTGAGGAGCATGACAGGGAAGGTGAGAAGCGTCCTGAGCCTGTTGGGGGGACTGTTCATCTAAAAGAGACACAACTGGAATCCCCATTGGCAGAGCCAGGGCCAGGCTTAGAGCATCAGGTCAAGACTGTGTGGACTTCAGTCAGCTCAGCTTTAAAGAGCTGTGGCTAGAGGAGAGACTCCAGCAACCTGCAGACCAGCTCAGGGGAATGTCAGGGGAGTGAGGGGCTGAGTGGCAAGGAAACGGGCAGGTGACCATGAGCTCCTTGCTCTCTTCTTGTCTGCCTCTTCTCCAATAGGCTGAGGGTTCCTGAGATCCGGGGCCGCCTCAGAGCCATAGTGAGGAATGTGCCCCTTCCAAGGCTGCTCCCTGAGTCTGTCTTCCCTAACTTCTCTAACTCCTTCGCTCTTCTCCCTGTATTGCTGTGATTCCTGCCTCCCAGCTGGCTGGGATGGAGCCGGACTTGGTCCCTGCTGAATCTCAGAATCTAGATTGGAGCAGCAGTTGCTCAAATATTCAATGAATACTTGAAGGCAATGACAGAGAAGGTGAGAAGTGTCCTGAGCCTGTTGAGGGGACTGTTCATCTAGAGGAGACACAACTGGCATCCCCATTGGCAGAGCCAGGGCCAGGCTTAGAGCTGGCTTACATTTCCTCATTTTGTATTCCATTGAGCACCAGAAATGAAGCTGAGAGGGCTGAACCCTGACACAGTGGGCCAGCCCAAGCCCATTGGGGCCCAGAAAGGCCCAGGCTCAGCAGATGCCAGCTCCAGACCCAGGGCTGCCCTGCTCACCCATGGCCCACAGGGGGATGCAGATTGAACTCTTCATTCCAGAGAGTGGCCACCTCGATTAGGAAGGGAAGCAGGGGCAGGGGAGGAGAGAGAAATCACAAGGAGACTATGGGAACCACGGGAAACATGACCATTCTGTCCTGAGGTCTGGGGGTAGGGCCTATGTCCGTGTTTCACCTGCAGCGCTTATGTCATTGTATTGGGAGGAGGTTGTTGAAGCCCTCACCTTATTTATAGTCCTAGCAGGCACTGTGGGCACTCAGTAAATACACAGTGATAGATATGTGGACAGATGATGAGTTCTGAGCCTTAGACCCTTGTTCTTCCTGCTCTGCTGAAAGCACAAACCTGATAAAGCTTGAGAACCGTGATCAGGTAAACTGTTCGAAATAGTCAGGAGAGTCCCATCTTCTCAATCCTTTTGTCCAGCTGTGGAGTAGGCCTTTTAGACAAACAACAGTGGCCTAAGAAGTTGGAATATGGAAGAGATTCCTATATATAAGAACCGCAGGAAATAATGAACTTCTGGAATTTCCTTGCTGAGAGGGCTGTGTGTTGTGGCTGTGGCATTTGGCTACTGCGTGTATGTCCTATTTCCTGTAATACAAGGCTTAGCTCATCACTAGCAGACTGACAAGCTAGTCTCAGAAGCAGGCAACTGGGATTGTCAAATGGGTTTCCTTGGCGTACTCCATCCTGCTTACTGGTGAGAGGTTTAGGATAGTGTGAGCTGCTGTCTGCAGAGCAGAGTGTGCGAGTGGCCCTGCAGGTGCTGGAGCTCACAGAGAGACTGCCAGGATGTGCACCTAAGATTATATGTTTAAAGGTCTTCTTTTTTTCTTTCTTTTTTTTGGAAATGAAGTTTCACTCTTGTTGCCCCGGCTGGAGTGCAATGGCATGATCTTGGCTCACTGCAACCTCCACCTCCTGGGTTCAAGCGATTCTCCTGCCTCAGCCTCCCAAGTAGCTGGGATTACAGGTGCCCACCACCACACCCAGCTAACTTTGTATTTTTAGTAGAGATGGGGTTTCACCATGTTGGCCAGCCTGGTGTTGAACTCCTGACCTCAAGTGATCCGCCCACTTTGGCCTCCCAAAGTGCTGGGATTACAGGTGTGAGCCACCATGCCTGGCCTGTTTAGAGGTCTTCTAACCTCAGAGAGGTTAGGATACTCCCTCAGGGCCTCACTGTTAGGATACCCTGTCCCTGAAATTTTGTGGTCTTCAGTCAGTTTCTTCTCTGTAGGCTTGCTTTGGTTCTCTTATCTATAGACTGAGAAGGTGAGCCAGGGGCTCTCTGAGTTCTGTGATTGTGTGCAATCTAGCGGCAGAGCCAGGACAGGACACCAGGACCTTTGAACTCCAATCCACTCCCGGGTCTTCCCTGTGGCATCTCTAACAATGTGACCTTGTCACCAAGGGTCTGAACCTTGGAATCAGAGACCTCAGTTCAAATCCAGCTGATAATAAGTAGCCATTACTTATTAGCTTAGAGAACTTTGGCTACTATTACTCAACTTCTGCGTCCTTCCTTTATCTTTAAGATGAAAGTAATACAGTATGTATCTTATAGAATTACTTTGAAAATTAAAGTAAACTTAGATAAAGCCCTCAGTACAGTACCTGGTCCTCAATAGGCATTCAATAAATGGGTTGTTTGTATTAGTGACAGTTGGTATGTGGTTCAGTCACTGCACTTGTCTGGAGCTTAGGTTTCCTTTCTGTGACTGGACCAGTGCTTCTCTGACTTAGCCATCCCTGAGGACAGTCGAGAAAGAGCTTGTATTCTAGGATTAGGGGCTTGAAGTGTAGCCTGTAGCAGCTTGCAGAAAGCCTGGCATTTATTTGAACTCCTATTTATTTGTAAAATCTACTTACAGTTGGTATCTTATACAATGATCTGAATTTTTTGGTTGTAATATAAAAATGCTTCTCCCAAATCTTTGAGTGAAGTTGATGTTTTCAGGGTGAGGTAGCCTCAAATATCCCAAAGAGCACACAGCCACACCCCTCTGGGCTGGAGGTAGGATTGAAAGTAGTTTCAAAGGTCCCTTCCAGCTCTGAAATTCCAGGCACCTAGAGTAAATGAGTCTCATCCTCAAAGGACCTAAGGTTGGTACCAAAGAATTCTAAAGGAACCTGAGAAACGGGATCCCTCTGCCCTGTCCCTGGTGAGAATGGACAGGGCTGGGTGGAAGTGGAACTACCAGAAACGGGGAGAGACACAGCCCTCTGCAGTGAAGGGTGAAGGAGGCTGGAGGAAGAACCGGGCTGTGTCTGGGCCTGACTGTCAGCCCTTGGGCTGATGACCCTGGCAGGGTTGGCTTGGCAGCTCTCCACCTCCCCAGGTAATTTCCAGGAAACACTAAGCCATTGTTTCTCACCCACAGCTGGAGGCTGTCTGGGGAGGAGCCCTCCTATCTCAGGAGGGCAGCGAGGGCAGGGGGTGAACTGCATGTGGAAACATAGAGCTTGTCACACTGCCAAGGCCTCCTGGCCGTTCTGATACAGTACCTAAGGCTGGGGGTCTGGGCTTGTGCCCAGCTAGTGGGAGGAGAGAGTTGAGGGAGTCTGGAGAAGGGCAGCAAGTTTTTGGAGAGAACACAGAGATTTCTGGCCTGAGAATGGGAACAATGTTTAACTACACTCTGGGAACCTCTGTGTGTGGGGAGAGGCTATCTGCTGATGGTGGTGTCAGCCTTGCACACATTTGCCGGTATGCATGGCCTCTTCCTCAGGCATGAGGGATTCAAATGAAGTCACTCTGTTTGGTTAGGACAAATGTAAGGGTTTTCCTGGGCAAGGGATTGATGACTTGGTCAAATTTATACCCAGCAGATATCATAGCAATAAAAATCTAAGGGGATAGCAATACATTTGTTACACTGGACATTTCCTGTTTTATAAGGTATTTGTTATAATAAGATTTAACATGACTTTTTTTTTTTTTTTTTTTTTTTTTTTTTTGTGGAGGGCGGGGATGGAGTTTTGCTCCATTGCCCAGGCTGGAGTGCAGTGGCACTGTCTCAGCCCACTGCAACCTCTGCCTTCCGGGTTCAAGAGATTCTCCTGCCTCAGCCTCCAGAGTAGCTGTGATTACAGGCACCTGCCACCATGCCCAGCTGACTTTTGTATTTTTGGTGGAGAGGAGGTTTCACCATGTTAGCCAGGGTGGTCTTGAACTCGTGACCTCTGGTGATGCCCCCACCTTAGCCTCCCAAAGTGCTGGGATTACAGGTGTGAGCCACCATGCCTGGCCGTAAGATTTAACCTATCTTGATAAACCCTTTCTAAGCATGTTGCCAAGTTGGATTTGACGTTCAGAAGGACTGGATTCCAGTTCTGCTTTATTAACTATATGACCTTAGGCAAGTCTCACCTGATCTTTGAGCCTCAGGTGTTCCATCCATAAAGTGGGGCTATAAAATCTTAGTACATTGGCCAGGCACGGTGGTTCACGCCTGTAATCCCAGCACTTTGGGAGGCCAAGATGGGTGGATCACCTGAGGTCAGGAGTTTGAGACCAGCCTGGCCAACATGCTGAAACCACGTCTCTACTAAAAATACAAAAAAAATTAGCCAGACGTAGTGGTGCGTGCCTGTAATCCCAGCTACTCTGGAGGCTAAAGCAGGAGAATCACTTGAATCCAGGAGGCAGAGGTTGCACTGAGCTGAGATCATGCCATTGTACTTCAGCCTGGGTGACAAGAGCAAGACTCCATCTCAAAAAATACATACATAAATAAATAATATCTTGGTATGTTGTGAAGTTGAAATGGGATATTGATTAGGAAAGTATTTTATAAGTTGTTAAATAAGTAGCTAAATGTTCATTTTAAGTAAAAACCCTTTTAGTAACATTAGCTAAGCATCACCATCCTCTAGGCCCTCCACTAGCTAGTCTCAATCAATGTAATTACTATATTTCTCAACATTTCTCTTGACCCATCCGTTTACCAGATGAGTTTCCTTACTCCTATATACAAGCACCACCATCTCCCTAGATCAGCTCTATACTGGAGGGCTCACCTGCTTAGATTACCATGGCCTGTTCTCTGTGCTTTACCAGCTTCAGAGATCTCAACTCAGTCTTTGAAGATACATTGGTCTACTCTGGGCCCTAATTTCCTCATCCATAAAGTAAGGGAGCGGACTCCATGATTTAGGTTCCCTTTCATCCCTGACATTCTGCAATCCAGCCGTATTTTAGTGTGCTAACGGTAACCTAGAATCTGAGAAGATGAGAGCAATGCATATTGTCCAACCAATTATAAGTAACTGATTTAAAAAGGCAATTTAAAAGCAGGAATTAATAATCTATTCCTTGTGATATATAGGGCAATGTTTGTAACAATATTTAAATGAACTAAAACATTTAAGTGAAATGTGATACCTGAGTCTTCATCATAACTGACTGTTATCAAATTGTTACCACTTGTTGAGTACTTGCTACGTGCCAGACATGGTTAAAAATTACCTATTACAGTTACAGTGAATTGAATATTTTGAGTATCTACTTTCTGATAGATGCTTAAAGCTGCTGCTAATCATACTACCCTGCAGATGTACAGATGGCGAAATTGAGGTTTAGAGAAGTTAAGTAAATCACCCAAGGTCATCCAGCCACTGTGTGGCAGTGGCAGGGTTCAAGTCTAGGTGTGTGTAACAACAAAGCCTGTGACGTGATGGCTCCGCCCAAGTCCTCTGTCTTGCTGTCACCACTGTGCTTACTCTTAGGTTGTAAATCTGTTGTTACTACCCTCCTAGGACTGGCGGTTACCCCAGCTGTGTTTATGATACAGTTCTGAACTTGACCCTGATTAGGAATTGGCCCCCTCTATATATAGTTGAGGCAGCCAGTCTGAGAATTGTATAGGAAAAAACCCTAGATTTTTATGGGAAAAATATCCACCTAGATTTAGCACCTTCCCTCCTCTGGCATATTGGAGAAACCCAGTCTCGGCTCCCTCCTCACTTCCCTCCCTGTGCACCTGCCCTCTACTCTCGGTGCTAACCAAGGGTGGAAGTAAAACTAGAAATCCTTAACACTGTTTGCCAGGCTTTGGGCTTCAGCCAGAGGAGGCAGATTGTGTTGATGGATGTAATTAGAAAACGGCAAACCTGCTTCTCAAATCCCAGGTCCCAAAGGAGTTGATAAACCAGGTTGGCTCGTGTCTCATTTTCCTTTGCTGTGTCACATGCGGAAGGATTTGGAATAGAAGTATCCCCAGGCCTTTCAGTAACGGAAGCTTGAGTCAACCATCGATGCACCAGAGCCAGACGAGTGATGGCAACTGCCTTTGGCCCCAGGGGTTCCAGCAGGAGCTGTGGACACTGGGGCTGGTGACAGTCTTCATGTGATGAGAGTCTGGGCTCCTACTGGCTACCACGTCGGTGCAGCCCCTCCTATCAGCAGTACTTCCTGCTCCCTCTTCCCTTGGAAGACCTGTTCCAGCTGAATGGCTTAAGCTCTCACATGGACAGGAGGACACGCACAGAAGCGCCTTCCTTCTTCCCTCTCCTCCAGTCAGCCAGGTGTTAGTTGAGTCACAGAGCTAAAGTTTTCCCAAGGGAAACAGGCCATGGGAACTGGTGCCTCCCCTAAACTGCATAGAGAGATGCAGGGACAACATTTAGAAGGCAGGCCTGGGCAGCTTCTCTCCCAGTTCACTTGTGCTCATGCCCTCAGAATCTAAGGGTCTTCCTAGCAAAGTATCTTCCGGGCTTGTCCCTTAAGATCATCCCCACAGAACCAGCTCCCTGCAGAAAGCAGGGAGGCCTTGTGTATTTCAGGCCATTCTAGACCGAAGGAATGGGATCTCTAGTCTGCAGGTAGAGAACCTGCTCACAGCCTGCTCCAGGGAAGCGTGTGAGCTGCAGAATCATGAGGTGCATTTCCTTCCTGCACCTTCTTTTCCCAAGTGGACTTTCCTAGGCATCTCACAGACCAGTGTTGGAGAGGAGGGGAGGGTAGGGCCGACTCCTGCCACAGAGAGGTGACCGTTTTCACTCCCTCTCCTTTCTGGGTCTCCTCTCAATCCTGTGACCCTAGAGCACCAATAGCACACCCCACTGCCATGGGTTGCCCAAACCCACCTGCTGGCCCTCTCCCCAGCTTCCTTCCCTGCCCCCTGCAAGATTTCTGTTTCAAAATAACTCTACCAAATGCTGGCAGAATTGAGGGAGTGGGAGTGAAAGGAAGAATGAAGAGATTGAAAGACAGGGAGTATATTCCATTTACCTTATGAGCAATGATACTCCCCAACATTCTGCCCCATTAATTTTGCTGTTAATATTTGCCATTCTGCTAAGGGATTAAATGAGTTCTAAGTCACCTTAAGTACTTAGTCCAATGCCTGACAGTAAGTGCTAACTACATGGCAACTATTATTGGTTCTCTCTTTTTCTTTCCCCCCTGGGATTTCCCCTTAGTTCTTCCAGCCCCAGCTCTTCTCTGGACAGACCTCATCCAATCAGAGGGCTCCACCTGGGAGCTGGCCAGAAGCAGACAAGCTAGAATCACTGCACAGGTGTGGGTCCAGGACTGACCCAGACCTCAGAGTCTTCCTAGACTGTGCCGCTGTCTCACAGGTGTGCCTCGAGGACCAGGTGTGCCTGCCTGATTTACCTGCCTGGCGGGCGGCCCTGCGCGCAGGGAGCCCCAACAGAAGGCTTTTCTTTGTTTGTTTGTTTGTTTGTTTGAAACTGAGTCTCTCTCTGTCGCCTAGGCTGGAGTGCAATGGCGTGATCTTGGCTCACTGCAAGCTCCGCCTCCTGGGTTCACGCCATGCTCCTGCCTCAAGCCGAGTACCTGGGACTACAGGCGCCCGCCACCACGTCCGGCTAATTTTTTGTATTTTTAGTCGAGACGGGGTTTCACCGTGGGCTCGATCTCCTGACCTCATGATCCACCCGCCTCGGCCTCCCAAAGTGCTGGGATTACAGGCATGAGCCACCGCGCCTGGCCAGAAGTCTTTTCTGTTAGATAAGCTTTGCCTCCTCTCCTGGGGTCCTGCAGCGGCTCGTCCCTGCCTGGGCTTGGCTCCCCGTGCTGGAACCTTTCATACCTGCCCACGTCTTGTGGAGAGCTGGTGGCAGTCTTAGAGAAAGGTACACTAGGACAGGAAATGCCCAAAGAGACCCTTCAGGCCATGTAGAGAGGACCGGAGAAGGAAGGTGGTCTTCCTGAGATCACACAGCTGGTTTGGGTGGCAGCACCATAATAAGCATGAGAGTCGCTGATTCTTCTGTGCTATCTCACCCTCCAGTGCCATCCGGATTTCTCCTGTGCCCCCTACTTTGAACAAGGTTGCCTTTATTCTCTGAGCCTCTGATAGAAACCTTAAAATCATAAAAGCAATAACAACATTAACAGTAGCAGCCATCAGAGATTCAGTTCCTATTTTGTGTGAGAGACTAGGCTGAGGCTGCTTTTTATGCACGTTGCTGACCCTTATAACAATCTTGCAAGTAGGAGGGTATTAGCAGTAGCCCCATTTTACAGATGAATAAACTAAGATTTTGGGAGATTGTCAATTGCCTCAAACCACCCTCCTAGGAATTGGAAGCCATGAGCTCTGTTCTTGTTCCCTGAGTCGATTTCCTGGGCTTCGGTGGGCTAGTGGTGGTGAGGCTGCCCCTACCTGAGTACTCACACCTCGTCTCTTAGGGTTTAAAACCCAAGGCACAGTTCTGCTTGGCAGAATGGAGTGGGGGGGGCGGGGCGTGGTATTTGAGAAGGAGACAGTGGTGGTAGGAGTTCAACAAGTACACTTGATACCCCAAACAATCCTGAGGGGGTGATGCCTAAGAATGAAGTGAGTGAACTTTAGGATTCTAGCTGGAGTGTGCGTTTTGCTAATTTAGTTATAAGCAGAGCTCTGGTTCTGGCTTTAATTTCGTTTGCATATGACTTGTATCGCACAAAACTTCTCTCAGTCTGTTCCCATCAAATCCCAAATAAAGCAAGAATTCCAGCAGGAAGAGAACAACTCCAGGAGACCAGGCCTTGCTCCTTCACCCTATGTGTGAGGTGAGGGGTGTTGATTTGATTCTATCTGTGTGCATGTGCCTGTGTGTGGTGTTGTTGTTGTCGTTGTCGTTGTCGTTGTCGTCCCCTCTTAGGAAAATTTAAAAATAACTGTCTGCCAAAGATGTGGGCACCAGGACTGTGTTGCTGAGCAGACATGCTCCTCCCACCCGTGGTCTGCTGCTCTGCTGATGTGGCCCCGCTGATGTGGGCAGCTTGTCTGCCTGCAGAAGCCCAGCCCTTCCTTTAATGTGTTTTCCAAGAGGAAAGGCCCAGGAAGCCATGGGGAGGGAGAAGCTGCATGTGGCTCAGGGAAGAACTCAGCTGTTGGGACAAGAGTGGGCTGGCTTTGTGTGCTTTCATGTGGGAACCCAGGGACCTGGATCCAAATCACTCAAGGATGCCAGCAGGAAACCCTGAGATTGTACCCGGGCAGGCTATGAGTGTGCCCATGTCATAGCCGGGAAGACTGAGAAACAAAGAGTAGAAAGGATGCACAAGTTACATGCCAGGTTTAGAGGTAGGACTGGCAGCTGTGTGCCTAGTACCAAGTACATATAGGCCCCAAGGGGCAGATTTGTTATTGCATAACCTGTTCACCTGCCCTTTTCCTTACACACTCTAATATTCTCAAGATTCCTATACAACAAAATTAAGTGGTGTCATCGTTTGAAAATGACTTTTTATGTTTTTTAACCCAAATTTCTATTCATTCATGCATTCGACAGTATTTATTGAAAACTTCCTGTGTGCTCATCAGTATTCCAGGCATTGGGGATACAGTAGCCAGTGAAACACACAGGACTTGTGACCTGGTGTAGCTTATGTTCCAGTTGGGGAAACAGATATTAATCAAATGTCCACATGACTACAGACTGCCAACTGTGACGTGTAGGGCAGAGAAAAAAAGGGATCTGATGGGCTTCTAACATGGGACTTGGCCTAATCCCAGGTGACAGAAGTCTGTGTTTAGTTTCATACTGATTGTAAACACTGATTTGTTTTTGTTTTTGAACTCAAGTATAGGAATTTAAAAATTGTTTTCTTTTTTTAAGAGATGGGTTCTCACTCTGTCACCGAGGCTGGAGTGCAGGGGTGCTGTCACAGCTCACTGCAGCCGTGAACTCCTAGGATCTAGTGATACTCCCGCCTCAGCCTTTCCAGTAGTTGCGACATGTACGCCACCATGCTTGGCTAGTTTTCTTAAACTTTTTGTTGAGATGAGGTCTTGCTATGTTGCCCAGCTGGTTTTGAACGCCTGGCCTCATGTTATCCTCCCACCATGGCCTCCCAAAGTGTTGGGATTAAAGGAGTGAGCAACTGTGCCGGGTCTAAAAATTGTTTTTCATTGAAACTTCTTCTCAAGCTGCAGTCCATTTGCTGATCTTTCAGAGTTATATTTAACATCCAACATATTAGCTGTTCGTATTTGCTTAGTTTAACCCGTAGGCTTGATAGACACACTTTCCATATTTTTGCCTAAATCATTATTCTTGGTTCTGTCCAATTCAAAATGACTTTCCAGTGCTGTTATCTACTACCAAAGACCTGTCTAAGAAGACTTAGATCTGCATTCACATCTATTCCTCAGTAGTCAACAGCATTGTTTTTTGGATTCATTCCTCCCTTTATAAGCCAAAAATATTCTAATATCTTCATGTGCAAGGTTTCCCAGAGTCTGGGTTGTATTCTTGACCAGAGACTTAACTGACTTAAAGGCATTCTATTTATCAGTATCGGTCTCAGGCTTCAAATTGCCCTGGTCCACAAGTGTTCATTCATTCTCTTTGGAAGAAAAGATGGAATCAAATTACATCTTGATTCACTCTCTTGCTCACCTGTCCCTTAAACCACACACTGCTACTCATTTAAAGACACTTTTCCACTGGGCAAATGATTCAAACAGATCTTAAAATAATACATGCAAGCAGCCAACAAACATATGAAAAAATGTGCCACATCACTAATCATCAGAGAAATGCAAATCAAAACCATCATGAGATACCATCTCACATCAGTCAGAATGGCTTTTGTTTAAAAGTCCAAAATAACAGATGTTGGCAAGGCTGTGGAGAAAAAAAAAAAAGATACTTATACACTGTTAGTGGGAATGTAAATTAGTCCAGCCACTGGGGCAGTTTGGAGATTCCTCAAAGAACTAGGAGTTGAACTACCACTCGACCCAGCAGTCGCATTATTGGGTATATATTCAAAGAAAAATAAATCATTCTGTCATAAGGACACATGCATCTGTATGTTCTTGACAGTGCTATTCCCAATTGCAAAGACATGGAATCAAACTAGGTGCCTATCAGTGGTGGAGTGGATAAAGAAAATGTGGAACATATACACCATAAAATACTATGCAGCCATAAAAAAGAATGAAATCATGTCCTTTGCAGCAACATGGATGCAACTGGAGGCCATTATCCTAAGCTAACTAACACAGAAACAGAAAAACAAATACCACATGTTCTCACTTGTAAGTGGAAGCTAAACATGAGGTACACGTGAACATAACAATAGAACGATAGACACTCTAGGGATTACTAGAGGAGGGAAAAAGGGAGGGGAGCAAGTGCTGAAAAACTATCTGTTGGGTACTATGCTTCCTACCTGGGTGATGGATTTAATCATACCCCAAACCTCAGTATCATGTAATCTACCTTTGTAATAAGCCTGCACATGTACTCCTTCATTCTAGAATAAAACTTATTTTTTAAAAGGGAAAATAAAGTAAAAGTTAAAAAATAAAGAAGACCACTTTTCCCTTTCTCCTTGTGTATTTTAAGAAGGATGGAAATGAGAGTAGATGGTAACAGAGAGAGTAGGAAGATAGGCTAATGTGGTGGTTCTCAGAGTGTGCCCTGGGGGTTCCTGAGACTCTTCCAGGGGCCCTTGACGTCCAAGTTGTTTTTCTAAGAAAACATCATTTGCTTTATTTCACTCTCATTCTCTTTCAGGTGTACAGTGTTTAAGTAGCTATGATGTCACAATAGATTGGGTGCAAAAGCAGATATGAAAATCTAGCTGTTTTCTACTAAGCCAGACATTAAAGAAATTTGCAAAAAGGAGCAACTCTTCTCATTAAATTCTTTTTCGTCTTAGAAAATATATTTTTCTCTGGCCGGGCGCGGTGGCTCAAGCCTGTAATCCCAGCACTTTGGGAGGCCGAGACGGGCGGATCACGAGGTCAGGAGATCAAGACCATCCTGGCTAACACGGTGAAACCCCGTCTCTACTACAGGTGGCGGCGCCTGTAGTCCCAGCTACTCGGGAGGCTGAGGCAGGAGAATGGCGTGAACCCAGGAGGCGGAGCTTGCAGTGAGCTGAGATCCGGCCACTGCACTCCAGCCTGGGTGACAGAGCAAGACTCCGTCTCAAAAAAAAAAAAAAAAAAAAAGAAAATATATTTTTCTCTTAAAATGTTATTTATGTTAGCCTATAATGGGCTTATTGATGTTTTAAAATGAATTAATATTTCCCAGTTTTAATTTCCAATACGGTAAATATTGACAGCAATAACTCACAAACAAAAGGTCCTTGGGGTCCTCAATAATTTTTAGAAGCATAAAGGGGCCCACCCTGAGACAAAAATGCTTGAGAACTACTGAGAAAGCAGGTAGGGGGTCTCCTAGGTGTTAGAAGAATACCAACTCTTCAAGAATCAGATAGGATTCAAGGGAAAAGCTTAAATTCATGTCATTCCCGATTCGGATGTCCGCAGTCTGCCCCAAGGTGTGAGTTGCATAGGATGTTCCTTTGGAACTATGAAAATACCTTCTCTCGCTGGAGGAAAAGGTCTGGACAGGGCATCACCTTACTGCCTCATCTTAGAGGAGTGCTCCAAGGATCATTCCTGAAGCTCTCCAGGGCTCTGGACCAACGAGGCAAAGTCGTGCTCAACATGAACACAGTCTGTGGAGCCTGGCTCTCATCAGCGCAATTCCTTATGAGAAATGCAGCACAGGAGTTCTCCATCCATCTGCTTGCTGGGCTTGCATCCTGCTCTAGGGATCATAAACAAGGCTTCTTCGGCTTAGGGAAGAAAGAGCTGGGTCTCAGGAGGAAATATCTTACGAGCCCTGGGTGGTAATCCCAGGCCAGATGTGCCAAGGGGTTAGAGTGGCGTTCCAGGCCAGATGTGGAATTGGGAGAGTGCCCAGCCCCTCCGAGGGCCCAGCTCTCCGCTTGACAGGGTCCTCCCTTTGCTCCACACTCAGATTAGAATCTGCAGCTCTGAACAAGTAAAAATAAAAACCTGTGAGCTTCCACCCCTGGCTCCCCCAGGACTCCATTGAGAGCCTCTGCAGTGGCAGCCAGAGGTTTCAAAGGTCACCCCAGCTGGGCGGATTAGAACAACAGATCTCCCGGACCGGGTGAAGTTGGCTGCTCAGCGGAAGGCAAGTTGCAACATCTGCGAGCAGAGTCAGAACAAAAGCCCCTTAACTTTTTCGGTCTGGCCCTGGGCTCTGTGGCGCCCGGCACTCCTTCGCTCTCCATTCGTGGCTGGACCTTGGACAGGAACCTCTGCAGTACGTTGGTGGTGAAGTGTGGCTGCCTCGCATCCTGACTCATGTGAGAGCTGCCAGGGAAGAGGCCGCGGTAAGGTGGGTCCCGTTCACTGGTGTGTGGCCCTGCCCAGCTTTGCTCCGGTAGGTCACAGCAAGTCAGCCTGGCACAGCTGAGGAGCAGCGCACTCCGGAATTAGGAGTGATTAAGGAACTTGTCAGGATTTGAGTGCATTGCAGAGAGGATTAAGGTGGGAGAGCGGAGCTGTCAGTGCCTGGGGCACTTGCACGTGGGTGGTTTTGCTGCCTCTGATGTGTGCCGTTGTTGGAGGTAGGGTTCACGGCAGACTGCGGAGCCTGCTTGGGAGCCCCTCCCTCTAGGGAAGGTATGGTATTTCCAAGATGCCCGGCAAACTGACCAGGTGCTTCAAGACAATGATCACTTAAAGTGTGTACCCTTTAGGTAGGGAAGGGGACAACTGGTTTCTCTAAACTCGTTCTGTGGTATTTCTTGAGCCCTGCTTTTTTAAACTTATTTTCTGAGTCATTTGCCTCCTAGTTGCAATCTCTTTTCGCTGTAGTTGAAAGTGTTCCTTTCTGGGTTCAAGAGACAATTTAAAGTGCTTTTGATCAAATTAAAGTCCAATTAACTCACTGCTGCTTCAGATGTTTAATATATTATGCTAGTTGTGAAAGCCTCATTTGGAGGTGGGCTTTGGCCCAAGCATCATGGGGTGAGGGGTAAAGGGGTAAGGGGGAAGTTTCCTGCTCTTGAACCACTGCTCTGTTTTTTTCTTCTTACTTCTCTGTGTTTCCCGTTTGATCTGTGTTTAGCTTGTATTGAATAAGACCCCCTAGCTGAGTGTGTTTGATTCTAGCCACTGAGCATTGCTCTGCCATTAGAGAAATTATTGCAGAAATCACCCAACCTCTCTGGTTTTCTTGATTGGAATATAGTCAACAGGCTTGACAAGGGATTAGAGAGGAACAAGGTTTAGTCTAATTTACTTTATTATTATTATTATTATTATTATTATTATATTGTGACAGAGCATTCCACATATGTCAGTAACCATTAATTGTGTGGCAGGGATCTGTTTATGCTGAGGATGGCAGTGGGTGGAGCGATGGGCTGAGGGTGAGCAGAGCTGTTTGGTGTGGCTGGGCTCTGGTCCTGCCCACACAATAGTTGAGTAACTCTCCCCCACAAAACCGCCTTGCAAGGGACTAGATGTTCCCTTGCTGTATTGATTTGCCTGTTCCTTTTCTAATCTGAAGCCACACCTCTCCTAGGGCTGGATGACTCCTGTCTAATGTGCTCTTGAGACCAAGCAGGTGCCTTTTGATGAGAACATCTGGGGCCTTCAGGAGATTTCCATGGGTTTAGATCAAGAGGACTTGCACAGAGGGTCCTGAGCCACTCCTGCCTTCCAGGAGGATCTCACCACTCCTAGCTTCCAGCTCCCCTGAAAGCAAAGGTAGAGAAGAGTCTTGTGTCTTCAAAGCCAGGCCTGACAGCAGAAGGGGGAGGCACGTCCTCTGCTCCTCTTCCTCTGTACAACTCCCAAGCCTCTGCCTATTGCATTTCTCGTTACTGGGGATGGCAAGAAATGCCTCATTTGAGATTTGGGGCCTCCAAGAAGCCAGCAGATTTTGACTTTGTAATCAGACCTTGGTTTGGTTTTCACTTTTGAGCTGTGTGACCTTAGACAAGAGTAGTTGGCTTTCTGAGCCTCCGTGTCTTCATTGTGAAGGGGTGATCATTAGAACTGCTCTTTCTGATTGAGATGAGTGTCCAGCGTGATGTCAGCACATACACCTTGCTCATTAAATGATGCTGCTAGTACAGACACAAAGGTGCTGCAGGAAGCTGCTCATGGGCCTCAGGCCCTCCTCCCCACCTTCCCAGGGAATTCTGCTATCTGCTTCCTGCTGCTGTTTTCCAGTCACCCCACTCAGATACCCTTGCCTGAAGATAACTGGGGCTTCTTGCTGTCCTTGGTGAAAGGGTCTAGATCTATATTCAGGGTGGAGAGATGGGCGTCCCTTTGGGAACTGGATGATAATGATGTTGACAGTCACTGCTATTGAATGCCTTTTGTGCTATATTATGGGTGTTATATACATTCTCATTCAAGCCTTCCCTTCAACTTTATGAGGCTGATATGATCGTTCCATTTGACAGAGAAAGAGATGGAAGCCAAGAGAGTTGGAGCGCCTTGCCCAGCCCACAGCTTTAAAGTGGCCGTGCCCCTGGGTTTGTGGCAGGGTCACAAAAGTCTGATCCTCATGATATCTGTCCCCACCTCTACCCGGTCCTAGCTGCACAGTGTATCTGTCACTTCACCTCTGTGGCAGAGGAGGAGGGCACAGGGAGCAGTGTTCCTACTGGGGTGTGGTCCTGGGTAGCTATGTGGGATATCAGAGGCCCATTCCTTCCCCAGTCCCGTGTTTCTACGGTCGCCACACAAACACACAACACACATGCCCCACTCGTGTAATTGTTTGCTGCTGTATACCAAGTCTGTAGCTTGGCACATGGTAGGTATTTAATAAATATATTTTAATTGAGTGAATGAATATATCTTGATGCTTGCCATTAAAATTATAGTATGACTGCTTTTAAATGGTTCTACAAACATACAGTATATGCTATAAATGCTATAAATATGGCAAAATGTTAATTGTTAAATCTAGGTGATAGGCACTGTGGGTGCTCATTTTATCATTCATTCTACTGTTCTGCGTGTTTGAAATTTTCCATAATTTTTTTAATTTAAAATTTCTATATCATCAAATTCGTATCATTATTTTCCCTGTAAATGTGTATCCATAAAGCCATCTGGTATTCCACTGTATTTGACCAGTTCTCACTGTTGGATTTTTTAAAATACAGTCTAGCTTCTGTCATAAATAATGCAAATAGTGTTCTTGTAAATAAATTTTGGGCTGTATCTCTGATTCTTTCCCAATAATTTATTTCTAAATGTAGGATTATTGGGAAAAGATATGGATGTATTTTTAAGAGTCTTTTTACCAAATTGCTTTCCAGAAAGACTACACCAGTTTTTATTCCCCACGGAGGGTGTGGGCATGTCCATCTCTCCATGGTCTCACCAGCAGCATAGGTTATGTTTCTTCTTAAATGTCATTTAAATGAAATGTTTTGGTTCATTTTTAAAAAGTGACAGCTTATTCTTAATTTGCAGTCTTGGATTATCGTTGGAGCCAAGCAGTGTTCAGTGGTACATCTTCTGTGCACTGTTCAGGTCATATCATCCACCTGTTGATCTGTTGGACTGCTTTCTTCTGATATGTAAAGACTTTTGTTTGGTGCAAACATTTTATTCCAGGTTATCACCCATCTTTTAATGTTGTTGATAGTATTACAGAATATTTTAATTTTGTATATATATGGTAGCGGCTCTCAGCTTTTCCCCTTGTTATCTCAACTTTGACATTTCCTTTCCCACCAGCCCATTTGGCTGCTTACGAGAGGGAAGAGGGCCCAGTGGTTAAGAATAGCGGCTCTGGCACCAGGTGCTTGGGTTCAAATGCCTGTTCTGCCCCCTAATAAAAGCATGAACTTGGACAAATTTCTCAATCTCCCTGTGCCTCAGGTGTCTAATCCATAAATTGGGGATACCAAGATTTGCTGTCTCATAGTGTTGTAAGGAGCAAATTAGCTATTTATTATTTATAAAGGGCTTGGAAGAGTACCCCACATCTAGGAAGTGCTACACTAGTGTTTGCTTTTATTGTCACCTACTGCAGGGAACCTGTGAGTCTTATCATTTGGAAAGGAATTTTGTTTGCAAAGCTAATATCTTATCAGTGAAAGAGAAAGCTGGGTTTATCAAGCATGGGATGTGCCCTATTACAAATGAGCCTAGTCCCTTTGCTACCTTCACTGGAACTTCACAAGAGATATCCCCATTTTATTTTTGTTAGAGATTATTAAATTTAAACAAACTAATTACATGCCCCAGAAAGCGTTGTTCATTTGTGTCAGCTTACCTGACTCACAGCATAGGACTTAAGTGTGTGACCAGACAGCCAAAGAAAATGAATAGAAAAGCAAATCTAGGAATATGGCTTCTCTTCAGTTCAGCAGATGTGTGTCCCACATCTGGGCCAGTCACCAGGGATTTTGTGGTAAGAAATGATGGTCAGCCTGGAGTTGTCCCCACCTGCACTTGGAACCTGGGACAGGGACACTTAGGATGTATTCCAGGTGGTGGCAGTGATTGTCCAATGGCCTTGGCTGGAGTCCGACCACCTAGCTGCTCTCAACTGCAACGTTTTCCCGGCCTGGTTCTTCAGATTTTTTTATGGATTTTGGAAATTCCCCCTGAAACTCCACCATCTTTCCAACAAATCTCTTCTCTGTTTATAAGAGCCAGAGTTAGCTTCTGTTGCTTGCAATCAAGGACTCAGATATGTATTTATAATAATTCCACTTTAGGAATCATTCCTAAGGAAATCTGTAGGAACTCAGGCATAGATTTCAGCACACATAGGCTCATCACCAGGCATCATAAAATATTTAGAAACTATCCAAATGGCCAGCAGTAGGGAGATAGTTATGTAAGTCATACATCAATATGATGCATATTTGAAAATCGAATGTCTTAAAAGCAACGTTTCCCCCTTATTTTAAGAAAAGTTGTAGGGAAAAAAATAGAAAACATCTATGTACATGGTATGCTTTCAACGATGTAAGATATGTGTTTTTCTATATTGATAAAAACAAAATTGGAGGGAAATGCACCACCATTCTATATAATAGAATTATGGATCTTTTCACTTAAAAAAACTTTTATTTTAGTTTCACATTTTCACATTTTAAAAGAACTCTGGAGCCTGATAAATCTGGGTTTAACTTCCACTTCTGCCACTGAATAACTGTGTAATGGGCAAGTTATTCCACCTGTCTGAGCTCAGCTTCTTTATTTGCAAAATGATGACTATACATACTTCATGGGGTTGTTCTGAGGATTAAAACAAATGAGATAATGTATCAAGTGCTTGATATGGTGCCTGGAACAGAATGTATTCTCAATAAATGATAACTTATTATTTTTACATATTGATAATTTTCAAGTTTTATGATGAAATGTATTTAAAATTGAGAATAGAAATGTATTTAAAATTGAGAATAATTAAATATCACAAAAGAGTTGACCATCGCTCTAATGGGTAGTCATCTGTTACTTCTCACGTCAACCCCTTATTCTGGTACCCTTGCCAGCCCCAGTCGCATCTTATCTAGTCCCCAGTAGGCCCTGGACCAGGAGTCAGGGCTTAAGGTATTCTTGCCAGTGATGCCATCATTTTGCTTTGTCTCCTGGGGCAAGCGACTTACCCTCTCTGGGCTTCAGTTATAAACAGAGGCATTAGCCTGGATAATCTGAAAACAGCCCGCTTCTCTGATGACCTGTGATCTCAGAACCTTGTTCACAATCTGCTCCTCAGAGGTGGGATGTCCCCCCTTGCCTGCCTCCTTCCCTTCATTCAGCCAAGACTCTCCCCTTACCTCACCCAAGGTCCTTGCCGTATTATCCCAAAACTGCCTTCCTGTCTTGGAGTATGGATCCCATTTTTCTATAACCTGCAAGCTCTTGCAGTTCAGGCTAAAGCAGTTTCTACTTTCTACCAGAAGTGCTTAATGTAGATGTTGGTTCTGAAGAGTTAGTGACTATTAAATACAGATTATCGATACCTGTTACAAGAACTGTTTCTCCATTCTTGTCCTCAGCTTCCCCTTTCCTAGAAGAAAGGGACAGTGAAAAGATGGGAAGTTCCCCACAGGGTTTTGAGGAGGCAGGGCATTGCCCTGGGAACCGGAGCGTTTGTCTAGGATGGGCTGTGCCTTGTCCTGGCACTTTGTGTATAAAAGACAGAGCCTCTCATCTTCAGAGAGGAACTGTGGGTGGACACTGACCTAACTGGGGATCTGCTCCACGTAAAAGCCACACCTCCAGGCTGGACACACCTGATGCCTGAAGGGAAGACAGGGCTGTGCTTTGTCTGATCTGACCCGGTCCTCTTCCTTCCTTTTTGCAGACCATGGGGGATGTGAAGCTGGTTGCCTCGTCACACATTTCCAAAACCTCCCTCAGCGTGGATCCCTCAAGAGTTGGCTCCATGCCCCTGACAGAGGCCCCTGCTTTCATTTTGCCCCCTCGGAACCTCTGCATCAAAGAAGGAGCCACTGCCAAGTTCGAAGGGCGGGTAAGAAGTGTGGCTGGATGGGGAGACTGTGGGGAAGGCTGGGCAGGGGCCACTGCTCCTTGTCAAGCCTTCTCCTGGGCCAGCTGGATGTAATAGAAGGCTCAATTTTTGTTTGGACCTTCATGTAAAATGAACCTGTGCCACTTTTCTCTCTTTCTTTTGTTTGTGGTGGGTTTTGGTCTGTGCTGGAGAACTTGGGGGTGGGGAGGACGCTGCAAGTTGACCATCCTGTGATGTTTTGCTGTTGATGTAGGTTGTGTTCTGGGTACATGCTATGTAATTACAGGAAAAGAAGACATGGTCCGGTGGCAGGAAGAATACAGCTTGGGTTTATATATGTCCACAAATCTGGACAATTGAGATTTGACTATAATTTTTCTCTTACTTTATCCCTGGAAGGAGTGTTTAGTTAGCTGACCTTCTTGTAGATCTACTTGGTATACGCAGAGCAGTGATAGGACCTCTCATTTCACTTCTGTCACCTGTCATAAATGAATACTGGTCACTTGCCCTTACTGGGACTCCACTTCTTCTTCTGCAAATAGGCATGATCATTCCTTGTCTACCTTGTACTCAGAGGAGGAGAGAACACTGAAGAATTGCTGCGCTATGGCTCAGCAGTCTAAGAGGGAGCTCCTGAAAGCTTGTAGAAGGAGGGGGTCAGGCTGATGATTCTTTCTGAATGATGCCAGACCATACCTTTGTTGTAATTGGTGGGTCTGGCTACGTGGTTGTCTGAAGAGTTTGCAGGAGTTGCTGCCTTGAAAATGGCCTGGGGCTGTACTGAATTGCATGCTGTGCACGGACCTGTGTAATCAAGACTGTTTGCTAATGATTCTGACCTACTAGTCCTTTCATATCTTTTACCAGAAGAAGATTGTTGGGGATGTTAGTGACGTTCCTGGGGAGTCTGTTTCTCTCTCGGCACTACCAGGATGAGGGCTGTCTTCTGTTGCCCTGACTGTGGTCCCCTCTGTCCTCTTATCCTCAAAGCTAACAGGAAAGAAGCAACAGGAAGAATCTCTGGGGGCTCATAAATGGTTTAGATGACCATAAAAAGGAATGAAGTACTGACTCATGCTATAACATGGATGAATCTTGACACATTGTGCTAAGTGAAAGAAGCCAGACACAAAAAGCCACTGATTGATTATAGGATTCCATTTATATGAAATGTCCAGAATAGGAGTATCTATAGAGACAGAAAGTAGAAAGGTAGTCACCAGGGGCTGGGGGGAAGAGGGATGGGGAGTGACTGCTGATAGGTACAGGATTTATTTGGGGCTGATGAAAATGTTCTGAAGTTAGTAGTGGTGGTTACAACTTTTGAATGTGCAGTACTTACAAAATACTGAATTATACACTTAGAAAATTAAAAAGTAAAAAACATTTGAGAAATGGCTCAGACAGCAAAATGGATCTTAACTGCACACCCACCCTTCTGCCATACTGCTTGTGAGACATAAACTCCTTCCTCAATTCAAACAAACGTGGAGAGGAAGAGACGGCAGCAACCATCTCATGTGATGATGCCTTTGCTTCCTTTGCTGACTGTGGCGTCAATGAAAGAACCATGCCTTGAGTGACTTGATTTGGAACTTCCAATGCCTGAGCATCGGCCAGGAGCCAACACACTGGAGTTCTTGGTTGCTCAGTGTCCTCTGGTTGGCAAGTCATACCTTCTATGTGGCTAAGGTTTTCTTCTCTGAGAAAAGACAACTGGCTGTTACTGTATTTCTGGCGCACAGGGGTGGAAGAAGAAAAGTTGATAGATAGTAAAAGTACTTCATAAAGTTAGAAACTATACTTTGGTAAGACAATATTTTTCTTAAGGAGTTAAAATTTACATAACATAAATTTAACCATTTTAACATGAACAATTTAGAGTCATTTAATTCAGTGTTGACTGCAGTATTCTTAAAATGTAGCTTTCTATGTGAAAATTTTATTTTTCTTATATGGATGAAATAGTTGACTTTGTATGTTACATGTGGACTCTATGTCAAAATGCCTGTGTTCTTCATGAGTCAGACTGCAGTGCTACTTGACCACTTGCCACCTGACTTGAATTAACCCAGAACAATGCCTTGGCAGCACACTGATGTATACAGAAGAAAGACTATTCCAGAGAGACATCGAAAGCATCTGGCTGTCTTGCAGAGACAAACGCAGAGGGAGAGACTGTGGAAGAAAATGCCCTGGAAGCTAGCATGCTGCACGTGTGTGGTGTTAGTGCAGGAAAGAACACAAAGAGACTTTTGCATCAGGGAAGGGCCGCACATCACACGATCCCCGAAGAAGACAGCTGGTTGTTTTGATACAAAGATGAAGTTAAACAGGGGGTGTTTCTGACCTGGTGACCTCAGAGAAGTGAAGAGTTAGGTGGTGTTAGCCTGACGTGGCAGGGGTTTTGAGCAGGAGTTGCTGGTTATAATAAGCTCCAAACGCTCAAAACTCGAAGTTCCCTATTGGGCATAGTCAGTGGTGATCTGCCTTCAATGCGTGTCAGCCTTCACTGTTGGGGTCACTTGACCTTGCCTGAAGCCGACCCCTCCCTCCAGGTCCTGGGACACACCCCTCCCTCCAGGTCCTGTTCTAGGTGCTCAGTCGTCACAGAATCAGTCCTGGTATCACTCTCAGGATGGCCTCAGGACCACATTTCTCTGGTAACTGAGCTCTTGCAGGACCTCTTATGAGTGACTAACGTAAAAAGTATGCCTTCAAGCAACTTCTGGGGCCCAGGCTGGTCCCCGTCACAGCTGACAGGAATCTTCCTCCTGGCCTGTGTTCACAGCACCTCTGCCTGCTTTCCTCCGTGAACTTGCCCCCACAGTGGAGGCAGTGGAGGGTCCTAGGACTTCCCAGCTTCTTCTGAAAGAGGTTCAGGGACCCTCCCATCACTGGGAAACACAGTGGAGACCACAGATGTGACAAAGTTCTAAAGATTTGTTTCCTACTGCCTTCGGAGCTGCCAATCAGAAGTTCTTCAAATGGGTGCTTTTGGTTTTTATTCTCGTAAGATGTTAAAAACTATTGCCTACTCTGCCCCATTTCCTTTTTATGCCTACTTTTAGACAAAGGACTTAATGAACCACTACCTTCAATAAAGCTCCTCTTTCTATCTAGAGACTTGGGTGACATTAAGATGGGACAATAGGCACCCCCTGGTGGTTCAAGCCTCTTTCCAAGGAGCTCCGAACTATGAGATGCTCATCTCTGTGGGCTCAGTCTCTCAAAGCCTTTAGGGCTTTTCCACCTTGTGGGAGATACATTGGGTAGCCAACACATAACCTATGACCAGGCCCTTTTGCCTTTGCCCTGTTCCGTGGTGGGGTCCACTGTAGAGGCTTCCTTTGCAGCTAAAGGTAGCCCAGTGACACATTTGGGCTGAAGTCAGGGAGCTTCTGGGAAAGCCCTAGACTTCTGATTAAAGGAAGATAAAAAGATATCACTGGTGCTCTCATATTCCACCCTTCCCTTGCTTCCTGCCTTGAATACAGGTGTAATACCTGGTGCTTGGGCAGCCAGATTAAAACCATGAGGCAACAAGCCTGCACACTAAGGATTGGTTGGTGGCAGGGGGACAGCAGTAGAGGGAGTGAAAAGAACCAGCAGCTAAGAGACACAAATCCTAAAGCTCAAAGGCTGTCCCAGATACGATCTTTGCAGTGATTCACACAGGAAATGTTACAGAAAGTATTCCTAACTGATAAATAGCTCATGAGATGCTTGTGGAGATAGTGTCTCCTTAAATGAAGGGAATGAATAGGAGGAAGACATTGCACAGGGATAGGGGTTCCTTATTCTGAGTTGATTGTGGCCCTGCAGTGAAATCATTCTAGAAGAATTCATTCACTCCCTGGCTGTGGCCATCAGACTTTAACCAACAGGGCCTAGGATTTATAAGAGGAAGTCAACAACTACTATTTGATTAGTGTCTACCGATTTGACCTAAGTCCCTTCCCTCCTCTCCTCTCTCCTCCCCTCCCCTTCCCTTCTGTTTCTTCTTCTTCTTCTTCTTCTTCTTCTTCTTCTTCTTCTTCTTCTTCTTCCTCTTCCTCTTCCTCTTCCTCTTCCTCTTCCTCTCTTTCTTCTTTCTTCTTCTTCTTCTTCTTCTTCTTCTTCTTCTTCTTCTTCTTCTTCTTCTTCTTCTTCCTCTTCTTCTTCCTCTTCTTCTTCTTCCTCTTCCTCTTCCTCTTCCTCTTCCTCTTCCTCTTCTTCTTTTTTTTTTTTTAGCTTTGCCAGCCCAAAGCTTGAGGAGACTGTATTTTCAGGAATTCATGAAACTTTATCTCATTTCCACCTGTAGACCCAGACAACCAGATCCCCCTTCCCATGCCCACAACCTAGAAGCCCCTGTTCCTTTATCCAGCTGTTCTCTCTCCACAGAGCAGTGGAGCAGGCGACCTGTTTGCCCAAGGGATATGCCCACTGGAGCCAAACTGTCCCCATGTGCTGGGTACCCAGGACCCAGGAATTTTTTTACCAAATGGCCCTGAGCACACTTCTTACAGCTGTGTAGACCTCCTCCCATAAGAAGATGTTGCTAGGCCTGGGGGGTGGGGTCAAAGGGCAGCTGTTTGCTTGGGAGGACAGTAAGGTAGGTGAACATTCAGATGTGGGCTCTGTGTTCTGCTCACGTGCCTAGTAGAACAGGATGTAAGGGTGGAAGGAGAAGTGCACAGGACTGCGCCACTGTCTGTTCATTGCTGGGCCTCAGGAGTGGCTGGGGGCTTCCATGTACAGACAGCCAGGGCTCCGCAAATGCCAGGGGCTGGTAGAAACACCCCTAGCTGCTCTGTTGCCCATGCTGGCAGCTGAAGTGTTGATGGGCTGCTTTCCCCACCACAGAGTCAAGTATGAAAAGAGAGCAATGGTGGGAAAAATCATGAAACTACTGGAGATTTCTTCCCTTCTACCCTGGAATTTATTCTTATCAGAAAAAAAGCAAACATGGTGACAAGCCCTGGCTGTGCTGTGACTCGGATGAGCTGATACTTTAGTGTCTCTTGAGAAGTACAGCCCAAATGAGGTTTCAGCTCACACTCCTGGCCTTAGCGTTCGCTGAAGTGGGCTTTGTGATAAAAAGCGAGCCCTGGCCCTGTCAAGGCGTGTTTCTGTCTAAACTGTGGAGGGTGGAGGAAGGGAACATGAGAATACTGAACCATGGAAGCATGAATAATTAAATTCCTCAGTTTACACTTTAAACAGTGGTAGTATCCGTCTCCCAATAACTTTCAACTCAGTTCACTTCCAACTCAGAAGCAGTTAGCCACCATGTTCAGCACTTTGAGAAATTTGAAAGAAATGTCTGGTTTGCTTTCTGTCCTCAGTAGTCTTAATGATGTGGTTCTGGAGAAGAATGCGCATATAGAACAGCAAGATATGACAGTGTATAATTAGGTGCTTGAATTTCTTCAAGAAATAGTTTGTACTGTAGGAATTGGGAGATTAAGATGAGGCTGGGAGTGACTTGAAGACTGGTTTCCTGCTCTGATTTCTGCCCTTCCAGTTCGTCCTTCCTTCTGCTACTTAAGTGATCTTCCTGCCACGTAGATCTGATGGTGCCACCTCCTGCTTTATACGCTGGAACCTTGGATGGCTCCCCTTGCATGAAATTCTGCAGCACTGCTTAAAAGGCCTTTGAGGACCAGCTCCTCACTCTCCAGCCTTGTCTCCTTTCCCTCCCTTCTTCCATCTGATGTATTTTGGTGATGGTCCTGCTCCCCTGGCCCACACAGGCACAGTACAAATCCTTTTCTTTGGCACCACCTTTGTGGAGAAAGGGTAAACAAGAAGCACATTTTATCTTCCTATTGGTTTGGGGTTAGGAACGGGGCAGATATGATAGAAAGGGGACTAACATATTTGTTAATGGCTTATTGGTACCAGGCTTACTATCCTAATCATTTTATCCTCCTGGCAAGGTAGCTTTTATCCTGATTTTTTATAGGATAAGAACCTGGGGGATCCAAGGGATTATAACATTTACACCAGTAAGTGATGGAGCCAGTTTTAATGGACCTAAGTCTCATGTTCCTCCTGCCCATGACACTGCCCCTTCACATGTCTCATCTGGTTCCTTGAATGCAATGACCATTTCTTATCCATCTTTGAATAAGATGAATGCCTGCCATATGATGAATGCTCAAGCAGTGTTTGGTGTCCCTGAGGAGAACCATGGCGGTGAAGTGTCTAAGACTCCTGGTGTCTTGCCAGTCAAGCCCATAAGGATTTGGTCCCTCACTTCTTCTAGAGTCCTGTGTCTCTGTTACCTCTGTTACCAAGCACTCCCTGCTTGGCTTCAGAGCCCTCACTCTGTACCAGCCACATCTCTATGCACCTGCTCCCTGCTCCTCTACAGGCTGTGTCTATATCAAGAATGCCCTTCCTTCTCCTTTCCATCCTACCCAGCCTCAGGATCTGATTTAAATTCTACCTCCTTCAGGCTACTTTCATTATGCTTCCTTTCAAAGCATTTCATTAGAGTACAGAAGAGCCATGGTTATAGGATGTGGACAATTCACAATAATCATATAAGATCATTCTTGACCAATAGCCACAGGAAAGAGTTGACTACTTTGGCCTTTTAAAAAGGTATTATTCACTAATACTCTCTGTGCCTATAACTTTGTTACAAAGAAAAATATTATTTAAATGCTAAACTATTTTTAAAACAAAACTTCAGACAAAGTTTAGTTATTTGCCTTAGCCCTTATTTCTACTCTCCGTAGGTAGCCACCATTAATCATGTTGAGTATCCTTTCAGAAATGATCTATACAAATATGAGCATATATCTGAATAGCCTTGTATATACACAACTGGGCCATGTATGCATAAAAACCTGTAATTTGCTCCTTTTATTTTTTTGTGAGTTCATTGTAGGAAATATTTGTGGGGTACATGAGATATTTTGATACAGGCATGCAATGTGAAATAAACACATTGTGGAGAATGGGGTATCCATCCCCTCAAGCATTTAGCCTTTGAGTTACAAACAATTCAATTACACTCTTTATTTTAAAAAATACAATTATTATTGACTATAGCACTCTGTTGTGCTATCAAATAGTAAGTCTTATTCTTTCTGTATTTTTTGTACCCATTAGCCATCTCCACCTCCTCCTCCACCCTCACCGTCCCACTACCCTTCCCAGCCTCTGGTAACCATCTGCAACTTGTTCTTTTTACTGAATGTCTTTCGATGTTTTTGTTTTCACACTAGCACACAGATCCACCTCACAGCTCTAATCCTGAACTTTCTAACCCTCAATTGTTCCCTTCTCTGAATTCCTATAATACCATACATATATATGACTCATTTTTACTCTTTATCAATTTTTGTTTTTGAGACAGAGTCTCACTCTGTTGCCCCAAGCTGGAATGCAATGACACAATCTCAGTTTACTGCAACCTCCGCCTCCTGAGTTGGAGGTTCAAGCAATTCTCCTGCCTCAGCCTCCCGAGGAGCTGGGACTACAGGCGTGTGCACACCTGGCTAATTTTTGTATTTTTAGTAGAGACAGGGTTTTACCATGTTGGTAAAACCAGGCTAGTCTCAAACTCCTGACCTCAGGTGATCCGCCCACTTTAGCCTCCCAAAGTGCTGGGATTACAGGCGTGAGCCACCATGCCCAGCCTACTCTATCAATTTTTTAATCAATTTATAATTTGATCCATTATTGTTTATCTTTTGCTCCTTCAATGAGAGTGAGCTGTTCAAGGTATAGGATTGCATTGTCCAATAGGATACCTACTCACTAGTCACATGTGGCTTCTTAAATTTAAATTAAGATTAATTTAAATTAAATTAAATTGAAAATTCAGTTCCTCAGCCACATCGGCCATGTTTTAAGTGCTCAATAGTCACATGGGGCTAATGGCTACCATGTTGGACAGCACAGATTCTTGAACATTTCCATAATCACAGAATGTCCTTTCGGACAGGGCTGATCGAGAGCATATGTTCATACATAATTCCACTTCCCATACTGTATATCACCAACCCACAGCTGGAAGATATACTGAAAATAGTTGTTCCATTCATAATAAAATGAAGACATTACATTCTTGAGAATGAAGTGAATTCTCAAGATTCATTCAAAGAAAAATATGATCTGTGATGAGAGAATCTTTGTCCTTCATCTTCATTGTAGAATGCTAACCTTGATATCCCAGCAAACTTGAATGTGTTCCTAAATTTTCCACAGTTGTCTATTCCATGTGGCTGGTAGTCCAGATGTCACAGAGTTCCCAAAGTACTCAAAGGGAAAGCAGAAGAATGAGAAGTGGCAGGGCAAGTATTACTGAAAGGTTATCATAGTCAACAGCTGGTGGTCACTTCGGGTTCAAAATGGTGGACTGAACAGACGTATTAACTTCCTTTCCTGACAAATATGACATTGAAATAAACATGAAGAGGTCCAAAGAGAATGCATTCATAGCTGCGCTAAAAACACGAGAGGGACATTAGTGGATGAGAGATTTTCTTGGGATTGCATTGAAGGACGTATCAGCTCTGCCTGCAGAACAATTAAGGGTGAGGCTTCAGCCATATATTTGAGATTAAAGGATTTGGAGATTAGGAGTGGATGTAGGGCAGAAGTCGGGGTAATTAAAGGAAAGCCTATTTACTAAACATGTATATGGAAAGAAGTGAAGCTCCTGCTGTAGATGTTAGTTTTTAAGAAACAGGATGGAAGTGTGTTGAATGTGCCATCATCCGTCCACTTGCTCCATGACAAGCCTGTGACCATGACCAAGTCCTCTCTGTGAAGCCTTCTAATAGACATTCCCCATGTGGGGCTTGCAGTCCGCCCCCTCATTCAGGGAGACAGGACTACTTCCAAGAGGTAGAAAACCCACAGAAGCCACCTATATTTGGAAACTAGTTCTTCGGTCACTGATGGTGAACAGTTAATTCATGGACACCAGATATCTGAAAACAACATTTATACAATATAATATTGCTATCAAGAAAATTGTTGTTTTTAAAAAATCAATCCATAGACAAAACCCAAAAGTGTTCATTATAGTTACAGAACAGAAAGTGAGTCCTGTAAGTTTTGGCAAGCCAAAAGTAGTGGGATGGTGAATGGTAAGGTAGAGACAGAAAAACAGAGGAAGAGAAAAATATAGTGACACTAATGTCCCCATCTTACACAGTGGGAAGTAAAGAGATTCCATCTAAAATGGATGGGTCAAATAACAGGTTTAAGTATGTGACTTAAAACCATAATGACAGAGGTAAAAAAAAAAAAAAAAAAAAAGGCAACTCATGGGCCATATTTGGCACACAGGTCTTTTGTGTTGTGTTCTCAAAAAGTTTGAGCAAAGATTTGCACATGGAAAATGTACACATATGATTTGTGTATAAGTGGCTTTTCTTTACAAATGAGACCTGGCAAGGTTTCCACATGGCCACACTGGCCCAGAGGGTGCCATCACTGTGTCTAGACATCTCGTTTCCAGGTCATCATAGTCCCCACCATTCCAAGGCATCTCCCAACACTAAGGACCAGTGCCTATTGCCAGTGAGGACTTAGCTTTTCTCCTAGCCAAGTCTATATTCATAATGGGAAAGCAGGAAATGGACAGGAAGGGCCTCATGACATTTCTTGTCCCAGCCCACATTCCCTACATGTGTTTCCTGTCCAGCTTCTGTAGGCATTGGAGTTAGTGATTATGCTATAAATGTCCAGCAAAAGATCTAAAAACCAAGTCAAGGCCAGTAAGAGGGAGGCACCGTAAGCCAGAGAAATTTCTCATCACTCCTGTGGGACTCCACTAAGTGCTGTCTAAATTCTTAAGAAATAGACACAGAGCAAAATAAAAATAATTAAAAGAAAAATAGATTATTTCAAGGGTTATAGCTGAGAAGTAATACTACTGCAGGGAGGGGAAAGAGTAAAAAGGAAAGAAACCTTTAGCCATTTTATACCCTCAACTTTCACCTTTTACTTTATACACATTCTTATTGCTTGAATTTTTTGTAAACAGTAGACAAGAATTACTTCTGTATATCTTTTAAAAGCTCAATAAAAATGCCTGCAAGAAGACTCAGTACAGCTATCTGAGTTCAATGTCCAGATTCTATTTGACAATTTGTCAAAGATGAATACACAGTTTACAGTGAAAGAAGTGTAGACAAAGTCCGGGCATGGAAAATATATAACACTGCATTAAAAAAATTACACAACTCTGCTGGCATTTAAACAAATGGAAATCAAAATACCTTAAAAGTATTTATGCACCTAAAAAACTAGCAAAATAAGGTACCAAGAGCCCACTGCTGGGGCTGTGAGGAAACAGGTGAGGCTTTCCTTTGTTGGAAGTACTGATTATTGGTTCATCCTCCTTGGGGCTTAGATTGGCAGAATGTTACAAGGGCAATAAAACTGTTGATGTGCCTTGCCAAGAATTCTGCTTTTGACACTATAACTTAACTCTTAAAGGAGAAGAAAAAATGTAGTTGCTACAAAGATGTCCAAAGCACTGTTTTTAATAACAAAAAAGGAACTAGTTTTTACTCAAAAGGAGATAGATTATTATACAAACACATCAATATGGCAGATATTACATAATCACCTATTTGTCCTTGTGGTAGCTATATCCATACATGAAAATGCGTGTGAATAACAAAAGTAGGAAGAAAAGTAGAACAAACACTGGGCACACTCTGATCACAACCATAGAAAATCCACCAACGTGTTCACTACCTAAAATTGGAAGAGGATTTGGAACTGTATGAATAGAATTATTTTTTGTTAAAGTTCTTTAAGTGTCTGTGTTTTTAAAATTTCTCAGTGACAGTTTACTTATTAGGGAAGAGATGGCTGGCGCTATCTAGATATGTCTGTCTCGCTACTAATAAGGCCTTTAGGCTCCTATTGTTTTAACGTGTTTCCAATTATCTTGACTGTCTGCCTTGAAATGGAAACAAAGCTGAGTGGCAAAATGACCAATGAGAGATAAAGAGACCAGATTGGGGTTTTCTTCCTCTTAACTGTATACTCAAAGTGGCCTAGGGGATCTACACAGGCATGAGCGATAGCGCTGAGGTCTGGTTCATTTGTTCACATAGATACAATTTCTGCAGAGCTCAGGATGTTCAGATTCCTTCTAATATTTATATTCCTTCCAACTCTAAGTAAAGTTACTAAGTAAGACACTACTTTCATAAATAATGACCAGTGTGAGTTGAGCCTCCTCTGTGCTCCAGACTCTGGAGATACAAAGAAAAATAAAACATGATTACTGTCTTCAGTGATCTTGCAACTAATGAATTCTCAATATCAAAACAGAAAATTAAACCTTCCTTCCTCAATGAAGCCTTTTCTAGCTCTTCTACCTCATTGCATTTCTTTCCATTTCCATATTCCTAGAGGGTTATATTCTGCACTCTACAATTTAGATTTTAATTAGATAACTAACATAGTGTGTTGTGGAAAGAGCCCTGGACTGGAGTTCTAGTTCTCACGTAGTTGCCTTAAAACTTTCTACAAACCACTAAACCTCCCCGCATCTCACATTCCTTCTTATAAAATCACGATTCAGATGATCCCTAAGACCCTTCAAGATCTGAAATTCTATGATTTGTCTGTTGTTGTGTGTGTTCTGTGTTTTACATGCCTAGTTTTTACAAAACACACCTCGGTGCCAGCTCCTGGTAGACGCCCAGTGAAAAGAGATTGTTTATTCAGTCTGTAGGTCTTCTAAACATTAATCTCTTGTCTCATTAACGTTCTGTTTTTATTTAAGATAGATTTTGAGTGTTTGGATTTGATTCATTCAAGTAATGTTTATCAAGCACTTTACCATGAGCTGTCTACTGTGTTGGCCGTTTGTGGTTTGAGGAGGTGCTTGTGGAGGGCTGGCCATCATTTGTGAGGACTGTGGTGTTGAGATCTACACATCAGGCTGAGAGTTGGACCAAATCATCTTGACCGTTGCTCCCATCTTCAACATTTTATTATTTTATTCAGTGCCTATTTGTATTGAAGTTGGTGTTGGAGTTTTCTTTGTGGTTTGTTCTGATCACTTCTGATTTTTAATAATATGTCATACATTTGTGTAGCATTTTACAGAACCCCTTCTAGTTTTGTTAGAGGGTAGAGAGTGCTAGTTACCCCCTCTCCCATTTCTCAGCACTTGGGGAAAGATACACAGAACGAAATGAGGTGAAGTGTGTGCATGGAGGCCAGTGCCTCTAAGAGCACAGCACCCTCCCTCCGGGAGAGCTCGACTGAAGGATGAGGCCAGGGCTCTCGTGACCCCCTTAGGATTCCATCTGTTCAGCCACTGGAGGGCAGAGTTACTGGAGACTTGCTGGCCCAGTGCTCCCAGAGCTCCTCCCTCAGCCCCTTCTAGGCTTCCTCGCAATTAGCTTGGAGCACTTCATCTCTGGCCAGAAGCCTCCAGTGGTTCTGAGTGCAGACTCCTGGCCTGGCATTTGCCATTCTCCACGATGTGGTGCTAGTTGCCCATACCAGCACTTTTCCCAGCTGCCAGGCCCCATGATCCCTGAGCAGGTCCCGGGCTTTCCCTCTTGGACTTCTGTCATCCTTTCTAACTAGAGCCCGGACCCCTAATCTATCACAGTGCTACCCCACTTCTTCCAAATGTCACCTCTTCCAGGGAGCCCATCCTGCTTCTCCTTGCCAGTTGTGGTCTCTTTCCTGCTGAATCACCCTGGGGCTTTCCTGTACTGTGTATCTTTGGCTTTATGTTCTGGTTATTTAAGTACTCGTCTCTAGAATGTGAGCCTCTAGACAATCTCTTATTCATCTTTGTGTTCTCTATAGCACCTAGGACAGTGCCCGGCCCGTGGTGTATATTCAGTCAGACCTGGTTAGGTTATGGCTGAGCAGGGATGGATTTAAACACACCGGGGCACGGCAATCAGCCCCGTGATGCCAAAGTGCTGTCATCTGCAAATGCGTTTACTGGGAAGCTTGTCGGCCATCATAAGGAGCTGCCTCTCTTAAGACCAACAGTGTGATCTGGAAGGAGATCTGTTCT